>NC_058082.1:468827435-469110279 GCF_014858855.1 Bufo gargarizans | reverse complement strand
AGTTTGAGTATGAATAATTAAAGAGGATCTTTCATCTGCAAAAACATTGTGAAGTAAGTATCATGAGCTATAGAGCGGCGCACAGGGATCTCATGCCACTTACTATTATCCCTGGGCGCCACTGATCCGTTCTCCTGCTATGCCCTCCGGTATGTTTGGTCCCTTGGTTATAGTATGAGGAGACTTCGGGGACTTGGTTATAGTAGGCGGTGTCTGCCCTTGTTCTCCTGGGCCTCTCCTTCTCCTAGGCTGTATCGCTGGGCAATTGCAGCGCAGAGATCACTGCCTGGGAGACAAAAAACATCCCAGGCTGTGAGCTCTGCACTGCTATTGGCCTGTGTGAAGGAGACGCACAGGAGACCAAGGGCAGTCTCCGCCTACTATAAACAAGTGACCTAACATACCGGAGGACATAGCCGGAGAACCGAGTGTCGCCCAGGGATAATATTAACTACAGTGTGAAAGGTCCTCTTTAAGTAATTGCACTAAATAGAGGTTCAAAACTAGATGCACCATATTTGTTGTTACATGCAGAACGCAGATATTTAAAAAACAAGGACCCAGAGAGTACAACCGTAAATAAACACAAGGTCAAGGATGTGTTGAAAGGGAACCTGTTATCAACTTAATGCAGACCATTCCACCACCACCATGAAGTTTACACAGCTGTGTTGATTTCAGTCTTATGGCATTTCTAGGTTCATAAAAGTAAGTCTGGGACAAAAACAAACATCACAATCATTGCAGACTGGGCCTAGAGAAGAGTCCTGGTTATTCAGGAATTCCTGCTCTCCTGACCACCTGCTGATGATTGACAGTCTTCTAGCTAATTGACTTCCTTTCTCTCTAGGAGAGAACTGCCAATCATCAGCAGAAGGGTGGGAGAGCAGGAGATTATTAATGATCAGGACTCTTCTCAGGTAGACTGGACTATTTTTAGGAGGTTTTTTCTTGATAACCACTTACTTATCTAGCTCATGAGTGACACACCGCTGAAATCTGCATTTTGGACAGTATTTTAACCTGCCCTCAGTGAGGTCAGCATAAGGCCTCATGCACACGACCGTTGTGTGCACCCGTGGCCTTTGGGCCGTGTAACGTTTTTTCTGCGGTCCCATTGACTTTCAATCGGTCAGTTGAAAACTCAGCTACTGCAACGTTTTGTCACCCATGTTTCCTGCCCTTCAAAAAATATAACCTGTCCTATTTTTTTCTCGGCTAACGGGTCGCGGCCCCATTCAAGTGAATGGGGCCGTGAAAAACGCGGTTGCACACCCGTTTGTCATCCGCATCTGCGCCCGTTTTATTTCTTCTTATGGCATGGGCAAATTGTCTGGCCAAACTTGTGGCAATAAAATTGAAAAAAAAAATAGACAGGAAGTTTTAGGTGACAGGATATGCTAATTTCTAGCCATCTGTGTGGTGAGGCAGCTATTGCAGCAGGTTTAATTTCATCCACAATGCCACGATGGAATGTGGAAAAACTAATCACCCTCGTCCAGGAGAGGCCCGAGCTATGGGATACCCGGCAAAATTCCTATAGTGACCGATTAAAAAAGGATGCTTCGTGGGAGCAAGTGGCACGGAGCATGCGCAGAAGTGAATGGGCCAAGGCTGATAGCCGAGGCCGGGCCGAATTAGGTAAGTGTTATCAATGTAGTTGTGCTGTCCTTGCCCTCTGTGTGGCCCTAAGATGTAGTTTGAAATTCCCTGAGGTGACAATAGTGTTTTTTGGGTGGTCCAGCCTCCTTTTGCCTAAAGGCCTGTACATGGTTTTTTAATGAGGCGTCTATTTTTCCCCTTTATTAATTATTTACCTCACAATTGTCTTCTATGTCATTTCTAAACAGTTAAACAAACCAAAACCCGCTGGGCAAGTTGCCGGGACCAGTTCCGGCGGGAGATGTCCAGCAAAGGCCGGAGTGGGGAGGGAACATCGAGGAAACGGGCCTATATTTATACGGCCCAGTTGCAGTTTCTGCGGCCAGTAATGGAATTGAGGCCGTAAGTATTTTTAAAGTTTTTTTCAAAATGTTTCATATTTTCACACTTAGGTTTTTTTTGGGCAAGCTAAAGTGTTCCAGAAACTAATAGATACAGTTGTGGTGTTCTATTGAAGACCTATACTTTCTGTAGGGCAGCCATGTCATAACTGACCACATCCAGCTTTTTAACTACTGAAAATCCCAGCATGATAGACTAGCTGTAAGCTACTCGGTCCTGCTTGGAGTTGTAGTTGGGCATCAGCTGGAGGGCCACAGTTTGAACATGCCTGGTGTTGGTTGCCTACATCAGTTTAGTGGTGGAGTCAAACCAGGGTCCACCGCTTATGAGCTGAATGATGAGACGACACGTGAAGTGTGCAGATGGCGCCTCCCTTCCCTGTTTTGTTGGTGTAGAAGCAATTTTTTTGTCCCTCCTGGAACATAGATGTTTCCAATTGGAATAAGAAAAGCGAATAGAGATGACACTTGCGCACTGCACGCATTATTTCCTCAAACAGTAGATCATCGTGTTTGTCGGCTCCTAGTCACACACCAATGTTTCAAAAAGCTTTTCAAAAGCCTCCCGTTTTAATGGGAGCCCGGACTAGGGTTTTTTGATAAAATATTTTAGAGCGACATGAGATTTGTACCATAGCGACATATTATCTAAATTTTGGTTGTTTTGGAAATGGGTACCCTTTACGTATTGGCATTGGAATTTATATTGCTGAAATGGTATTGCACCAAAAACCACATGGTTTCCTTACATTGCTCCTGTAAAATGACAATAACCACATCCTAGGCAAAAGTGGAAAGCTGAGGTTGCAACAACGCTTGAGCAGCAGGATTACAACTAGTACTCTGACCATGGTCAAGTGGTACATGTTGTTTATCTGTAAATGATGTTCTACTAGGTTCAAATTACATCTTGTATCTTTACATGTTGGTAGCGGGGCACATACAGATGAGTTGGCCTCAATTTCAGCACTGGTTTTGGTCCTTGAATGAGGAATCCTCTTCAGAGGCTGGACAGCTCCAAGCAGCAAACAATGTTTTCCCATTTCCGAAAAATTAGGCCTTTACAAGACTTATCCCATCAATAGATTCCAAATGCAATTCAAATTGGATTTTCACATTTCACATTGAAGCAGTTATTCGTTGTGTAAATTCAAATCTCTGATGTATGCTGCCACTCCGTATATATATTGTATTTGCACGGTTGTTTTGCGCCTAATATAATCTATGTGCTTTTGTAATGTGGAAATCAAATGATCTAATGTGTTTTTTTTTTATTCATTTTTTAAATACAGTACTGTGGACAGTCTGGATCCGTCCCAAGATTCCGATACGTCGGGCAGTGAAACCCCAGCGGTATTTTCACCCCAAGCAAGTCTTGATCCAACGCCAGCTGAGGACCCGGAGGACTACACGCTGGCCGAGGCCCCCCTACCACTGGCCAGTCCACCCCGGATTGTCCAGCCCCAGCCCAGACGGCGCCGCCAAGTCCCTCCCTCTAACTCTGGGCCAGAGAGTCGGGAGGTTATTGATGCCCGCGTCATCGATTTTCTGGCCCAGAGGAGGAGTGATGGCAAGGAGGAAAAGATGTTGAGGGGACTCGGCCCTCTACTGCAGCAGGTCACACCGAATGAGCATCCTGACTGCGTGGCTTCTTTAGCCATTGTGATTAAAATGTTCATTTGCCCCAACCATGGGGACATCATTGGCAAATTAAATGCCATGAGAATAGACATTGAAAATGCTGGCCAGCAGCCCAATCCTGCACCATATCAATTCCCTCCCCAACCCACCCAAGGCCCTTCTTATGCACCCCCACCACAGTACCTTTAACCTCAAGGGCCAATTCATTCTGTGGGACAGCCCCTTTACCAGCCCAGTTTAGCAACTGGGGCACCACCACAGGCCCATGTTAGGCCACGGTCCTCTTTTGCGCCAGGTTCGGTCACTCAGGACCTTCTTGATTTATAATTTATTTTTTATTTTTTTCAAAAAGCACGTTGGATGGTGTATAATTACCCTTGACTGTGTTTTGGGTGAGCCCAAAATTTTACTAAAGTATGGTTTGGGTCCCAACTAATTGACTATTGTTTTATTTGCACACTACACACAACATTTACATTTTAAAACACAATGTAAAACAAAAGCCACACACACTGTATCTCACAAAGCCACACTTTATTTTGACGATTAACATCTTTATTTATGGTTCCTGTGCAGATGAGGTATTAGAAAAATATTTGGACCAGAAGAGCCAAATATCAAGATGTTTAAGTAAATTACCATTTAGACAGAAACATCATTAATATTTATTTATATGTATTTTTAAATATGTGATGTCCAAAAAATCTCAGCCCGCAAGCCCACGTCAAGGGTCCTCATTATCTTGCGAGTCCCTACACTCAACTACCACAATCATTTATAGTAATTTAGCTACAAAATTAAAAAAAACTAAAGAGCCCAGAATAATTCAAATAATGCCACGAATAGCGTCCCTCTGCCACGGCAAAGACCCCTCTGGGCTGATAAAGTAGTCTGCAAAGAGTTCCCGAACTGCAAGGCCTGCAGTCCCAGGTCATCTATGCAGGGTCCTTTCCAAACCCAAATCTGATGACGTAGGAAGATCTTCCATGTCAACAGAAGAGGAAGCCTCGTGAATCCTGGTGAAATTGTGTAGAACAGCACAAGCTTGAATCACCAGGGTAGCATTCTCCGGATCCATCTGTATGGATGACAAAAACACCCTCCACTTGCTAGAGAGTATTCCGAAAGCGCACTCCACATACCGACGGGCACGAGTCAACCGGTAGTTGAATATACGCCTCCTGACAGCCAAACCAGGCTTTGGAAAGGGCCGCATAACATGTGGAGTCAATGAAAACCCTTCATCCGCCACGTTGACAAATGGAGCTGGCGGACCTGCATATCCGGGCAAGCTGGTTGGCACAAAGCCGCTCACCCATTCTAGAAGCACTAAAGATCCGAGCATCCGCAGTGCTTCCATAGGACCCGATATCTACCATTATAAACCGGTAGTTACTGTCAGCAACAGCCATCAGCACTACCGAAAAATATTGTTTATAATTGAAGAAACGGCTCCCTGAGTGAGGAGGCTTCTTCACACCGATGTTCTTGCCATCCATTGCCCCGATGCAGTTTGGAAACTGCGCAGAATTTTGGAAGCCCTCAGCAATCCGAAGCCAATCGTCCGTCTTGTGCTGCGGCATCACCGTCTCTCGGAGTTGCTGCCAGATGACCTGGCAAGTGTGTCGTACAATTCTCGAGATCGTTGAGGTCCCTAAAAGAAACTCAAAATGCAGGGATGCAAAAGAGTTCCCAGTGGCAAGGAATCTGTAGGAAAAAGGATATAAAAAAAAAAAAAAAACAGTCAGCAACAAATCACATGTAACAACAGATTCATGATTCTAGTATGATGCTGTATACACTGCAGGATTGAAAACACCCTATGTCTAGTGGTGGCGAACCTATGGGACGGGTGCCATAGTCGGCACTCAAGGCCCTGTGTGTGGGTACACACACCCTTTGAAAAGTCTATGGTTCACCAATATACACCTTAGACTTTACAAAGCATTGAGCAGCACAGGGCACACCATGATAAGGACAAGCAGCCTATTAAAGCTAAATGATAAAATGCATTGACGCCAAACTAACTTGGACTATAGTTTGCAGGGTAAATTGGCGAATTTAAATATTACACGAAACGTGTAGTTGAAGGGTTGCAGGTTCAAAACTCAGTCTGAAAACGGCTCGCCCTCACTGACCTATGTATTTGCTTGCATTAAATTTGTAAAACAACAAACGGGGTATAGGAGCAAAACAATAACAGCTATTGGGGTGTGGGCAGTACTACCACAACTAAGTGACAACAACTATGTTTAGCCCCTTTTAAATGCAGTAAATGCTGTGCAAGTTCTCAATTATGAGAACATTATGCATGATGAGGACGTTATCAAGAAACCTCAGGGGTTGCCAGCAGCACAATCCTACAAAATAGGATACAGACCGGTACATAGACTTTGAACAGGGTGGTGCACGCAGAGAGAGATCCTGACAGAGGGACCAATTTCATTCAGACACTACCAAAAACCCCGGCACTCGCCAGTATTGGACGAAAAATGTAGAAAGATTAATAACTCTGAAAGGAAGGTTACAGCTGCTGAATCACGGCGGACTGACTGGATTAAACACCATTTTTAACAAACTTCTGGCGAGTGCAGTGTATTTTTGGAGTGTCTGGAGGACGATAGCTGAACACAAGTTTGAAACTTGCTCCAATATTTTTTTTAAAAAGACAAAAATGGATAGGTCATGTGACAGGGATTAACGTGTAACCAAAAAAAACAATATGGGCAAAGAAATGCTACTTCAGCAAACAGTAGCACATGTCTCACAGCAGCCATTTTCTAGCACATGTTCCTCCTGACACAAGCCTTGCACATTACTGTTAGAACTATAAAAGTACTATACTGCTTACCTCAACGTGACGATGAGCCTTTCCTCAGGAGTAATGCTGCGCCTCATATTGGTGTCCATAAAGGTAAGGACAGTACGTAGAGACGACAGCAATCGATCAAAAGTACCCACTGACATCCGACAGAAGGAAAAGAACTTCTCCGGATGGCGGCGAAGATCTTGGTATAGCGTATGGAAGTGTCCTTTTCGGTACCGTTGTGAAACAATCGGATGGACCCAAAATCGTCGCCTTCTTCTCGGTTCCTCATTCATCAAAGGAGTGCGCTGTCCCCAACGCTGAGAAACCAGCCAATGCAGCAAGACCTCGTCCTCAGAATCAGACATGGTGATACAGCAAAGAGAAGCAGCCAAAATAACCTCTGTACTCTGGAAAGACTACAGAAAAAGGCCACAAATGCATACTCAGGTGACCCTCATTTATACCAGTATCCTGGGTGGAGATATTAAAATGACATTTTTTTAACCATTCCAGGATTTCTGACGGGCCGCAAAAAAACGGGAACACAGACACACGGAAGCAAAAACGGCCACGGATCACGGAACAACAGAACCACGTTTTGCGGAACGTGAAAAAATACTGTCGTGTGCATGAGGCCTAACGGTGATGTCAGGATTCCTTTAAAGAGACATTTTGAACTAAGTCATGTTTCAAAAACGGTATTTATTTTACTTGAAAAAAATGCACAAGTCGTGCTTAGTTGACAGATAACATAATGCTTAATTGTCAACATTAGTTATGTTATTTATGAATAAAAAATATGGTTAACAAATGTCCAATTTTCTCCCTTGGGAATAAATGCATTGGACCATTAGAAAAAGTGTCTATGCATAATTTTTCACACTCATACACATTGCGCCAGTAGCCCACAAGATGGCATTAATTGGTAACAATGAATTATTAAATGGATTCAAGCTGCCAGGGTACCGAGCCTTCAGGCGACATAAAATATGCCGCTAATTGCTCTCTAACCAACATTGATTGTCGTGTTGAATGGTAAGGCTGATGTACTAATCCTGGGAATGGATTGGTTAATGTGTCAGAATCCACCCTTTCATCATGCAGCCGAACCAAATTATGCAATACACATGCACATTTGACTATAATCTCAGCAGTATCAACGGAAACGTTCATTGCGGTGTGAAAAATTCTCCATTTTGCTGCTAAGATCCCAAAAGCGCATTCCACCACCCTACGTGCTCGACTTAGCCTATAATTAAATACCCGCTTCACAAGAGATAAATTTCTTTGAGGGTAGGGGGCGCATAACATGTTGGGATAAAGCAAATGCCTCATCCCCAACAAAAATATATGGCATTGCTGGTTCCAAAGTCCCTGGGAGAGCAGCATTTGGTGGAATGTGAAGGGAACCTTCCTGCAGTCGACTGCTGATAGGTTGAGAAGATTGGAGTCACTACTGCTGCCATATCCCCCTACTTCTATAACAGTAGTTGCTGTCCACCAGGGCCAGAAGAACAATGGGAAAAAAATTCTTAAAATTAAAAAAACGAGAACCGCTTAAAGGTGGCTTTTGAAGTCTAATGTGCTTCCCATCTAAGGCACCCAAACAATTTGGAAAATTTGTTTTGTGAAAAAATCCGGCAGCTTTGTCCAACAACATTGCTTCTGTGGGCTCCGGCATCACTACATCTTTCAAGGTCATCTAAATAGACTCACAGGTTTCCTTTATTATTACCTGAACTGTGGATTTGCCACACAAATACTTAAAATGTAAAGAGGAATAACTCATTCCCGTTGCTAAATACCTGTTGGTTTAAAAAAGCTGTATCAGATTTCTTAATAAAAAGGCATAAATCAAAATAAAATAGATACCAACATACCTCAAAGTAATACTGAGTCTCTCCTCAGGAGAAATAGCCCGCCTCATATTGGTATCTTGGCGATTCAAATGCACACGCACATTATCCAGTAAGTAATAAAAAACCGTTACGTTCATGCGATAATAGTTTTTAAATTTATCAGGATACCTGTGCAAATCAGAAAAAAGCAACTCAAAATGGCCTTTACTTAACCGCTGGTAATTTAGAGGATGCACCCAAGCACGTCCCTTCAAAGCCCGCATCCTTCTTCTTTGCTCATAATGCAGAAGATGAGAACAGAAAATCAAAGACAAAAGAACTTCACTTTCCATTTCCTAAAATAACACTTGCAAAGGGACTGACACTGAAGACAGGCATCATTCTTGTGCCCATGAGCTCCTCTTTTTAAACTGAGCTTAGTGGTTTGTCGCGCGACAAACTAAGAAAAAAAATGTCGCATGCAAGTCGCAATATATTTTTGTCGCGCGTCATTGGTGCGACAAATGTCGTCGTGTAGACCTAGCCTAACAATTAGACTTAGATTTTTTTTCAGAAATATAATGCAGACGAATCCGTTCTGAACGGCTACCATCGTCTGCATTATAGGTGCGGATCCTTCTGTGCAGATACCAGACGGTTCCGCTCCGAACGCAAGTGTGAAAGTAGCCTTACCTACCAGTTCACACACTGCTTTTACCTGATCAGGTTTTGTGCATCTTTCCTGAAACAAAGGCAGGTTAGACATAGTATGTAACATCACATTACTGTTTCCACAGTAGAGTTGTCTCTTTTCCATCAGACACCTTCTCATTTAACCCATTGTTGTCCATGAGTCCATTAGACTTTTTAAGTCCATGTTGCACAGTCTCAACAGAAACCAGCATGGACTCCTCACGCTCAGGACTCTTTCCTAGCAATATCTCTGGTTGCACTTTTTTCTGGTCACAATTCAGACAGTCCGATAGTGAGACTACAGCAACCATTACCTCATGGACTTTAGGCTAAGAGTCCTCTGGCTTTTCCCTTTTAGGTAGCGGAACAGCATGCTCTGCAGCCTGATCTGGGACCTTGTCTCCTTCCCACAACTGCCGGAAATATGGGAAGTCTCTGCCCAGGATGAACTCCACCTTAAGCTCAGCACATTTCAGCAGTTCATGTTGTACAGTTCCATAATCAGTCACAAAAGTAAGAAATACTGTCTTACCAGTCTCTGGGCCCATCTTAAGGAACAGCGGTACCTCTGGAAGTACCCGTGACACAATTTGGCGACAATCCAGTTCCACCAACAGTGGTATTCTACCCACCAACAACTTGCATGTCTTTCTCTGCAACTCCTCTGGCCTCCTGACCAAAGGACAATCAGGTGCATTATTTTCCACTTGACGGCATCTCCAGCAGCACTCCCTCTGTTGCTTGACAGGTGTATGCTGTAGTGGTTGGTTGCTCCTAGCAACGACATTACGGCACATCCTCTCTAGGACCTTTTGCACAACGGCAGGAACTGCAGGCCCTCCTGACAGCCGCACAGCTTTCCACCTCTTTGTCTTCCTGCCGGTTGCCCTTGGCAACGGTACACATACGCTTTTCCTCTGGAACTCCAGGCACCTCACAGACACTTTGGACCTTTTTAAAGTGTCCATTCAGCATCGAGGACCCTCTTTTCAGGGCCAACTGCAGTTGCGCTTCCAAAGCCTCCCGCTCTGCATCAAACCGCACCATTTCAACTTGGGTACATCCCATCTTTTTGTACAGGTTCTCCTGACGTTTTATCTGCCACAACAGTCTGGCATATTCTTCCATGAGTCCACTTTATCAGAGACCACAGCCTAAAGGTGTCTCTTTCACTTTCTAGAGACAATCTCAGTCACATTTCTTTTGCACTGCAGACATCACAGTCTCATCAGCAGAGATCAGTCTCTTAAATTGGGCTTCTAGCCCTTTAAGCTCCAACACGGCAATTCCTTGCAAACACAGCTTTTCCACAACAGGCTTCTGGCCCTTTAAGCTCTGCAGCACCCAGCTTCATGTGCCATTTCGATGCACGCATCCTCCACCATATGTGACAACTCGGGGGGTCACTTAGCTCTCCAGGATCGCAGTCTTCTCTACTTAGACGGTTGGCACATCTCAAGAAGCCACTCGAACACTGTAGATTTGGGTGTAAACTGGTCACGAGCAACTTTATTATCACTTTTACAGCAGACCAAAAACCTAAAGCATAAACAAAAATCCTCAGCCTTCTGGCCACTGACTAAACAGAAGTTCTCCCTCTCTATCGGGATCTGGGTCTACCACCCAGCTCCCCAAAACACAACATGGTGCTTACCCCACGCAGGGTTAGAGGGTCCTGGCTCCCACAGGCCTTGGCACAGCCTCTTCCTTCTTCAAACTGGGAGCCCTGATTGAGGAGCTCATCCCACCTTTACCTGAGCTCCTCAGCAGGCTGCTAATTACCTTTATTACCAGCCTAGCTGCTGCAGAAAGTGGGAAACACCTATTCTCCTAGCCCTTCCTGTTCTCACCCAGGCTCCTCTGGGTGAGATACACCATTTCAATGGCCTTTATATGGCCCTCTGGCAGTTCCACTGCCACAATATGTATGGTTCATTAAAGCTGATGTAACTGTCTTGGAAGAATGTATGAATCTGCAAGCTTTGCAGCCACCATATCTGAAGCTACCATGTGGGTGTCTCTCCAGCCATGAACCTATAGCTGGGGGTCGTAAATAATGGCTATAAATTAGCCTATCATACAAATTTGTACCTCATCTATACGTAAAACCTGGGTAAGAGGATATTACGTCAATTAGATCTTCGTCCATAAGAAGAATGGGGAAAAACCTGGACAAAATGTCTTGTACTGCTCTATTATGATTGTCGAACGTCACTATAATCTTAGTTATACAATAAATTCTTGATCTGTTTTTTGGTATGAAAAGTTGAAATCTTTCTAAGTGCGCTGCTGAAGGAAATGCTGAGTAAAGAACAGGGGGGGTGTATCACCTTGCCTTAAACCTGTCAAAAAGGTCCCTGTCCTTTGGGTAGAAGGCAGGTCATATAGAACAATTTCAACATACCTATAAGTATTGGCCCATGGGTATACCATGGCGGAGAGAGGAAGGATGGAAACTCTACCAGTAGAGGAGGTTGTCTGCTGGGGGTTTACAATATATTGATGTGAACCTAGAAAGTCACACACATATATATATTTGATAATGCTTTATTAGTAGAAAAACACAATAATAATTACATATATGGCGGTTTCAATTAATGGTAAAAAGTGCAGGAGTGTTAGGCTAGGTCTACGCGACGACATTTGTCGCACGACAAAAAGTCGCACGACAGATAGGGCGCAACAGTTGTCGTGCGACATTTTGTTGCACTAATGTCGCGCGACAATTTTTATAATGGCAGTCTATGGTGTCGCACTGCAACATGCGACATGTTGCGACTGCGACGCGACAGTCGCAGAAAAATCCATCTTGAATGGATTTTCTGCGACTGTCGCGTCGCAGTCGCAGCATGTCGCATGTTGCAGTGCGACACCATAGACTGCCATTATAAAAATTGTCGCGCGACATTGGTGCAACAAAATGTCGCGCGACAAATGTCGTCGTGTAGACCTAGCCTAAAGTGACAAGTGCATGGAGCCACCCAACCAATCCGAAAAGTTGGTATATCCGATAGATAAGATGGTACAAACGGTAATAGGACGATTAAGAGCAAATGCAATAGATGGTGTAAGTCCCAATAATACTTGCAAATAAGCACAACGTCCTTATTAAACTACCAATGGTCACTGATATATAAGCGGAAAGACAGTAAGTCCACACTTATAATATGCAGAGCGGTAAGCAGTAAAAAATGAACATCCATAAACCAATGCTAATCCGCCTGCAAACAACAATTCAATGAAATCGACCGTGGTAACATATACTAACCGGAGAGGATAGTGTGATGGCTCCTTACCCGACGCGCGTTTCGCCTTGCTTCTTCAGGGGGCGTATGGTTTATCCTGGTGATAAGCCGGTATAAATACCTGTGTGAGTCTAAGCAGTCCCACTCACATCCGGGAACCTCCCATCAAGGATAGCCAATGGAAGCTAGTACAGACCGAAAGACCTCCCAGGCAATCTTACAGGTGTTCACCAAGAACGCCGAACCCGGAAGTGTCTTGCGATCCACACATAGCGAGAGGAGCATGCGCAGAGCGCCACTTCCGGGGAAAGAACCTCTGCGCATGCGCGTGTTCGTCCGAGCGGGGATGCGCCCATAAGACGTAACACCCCAAATCTCGGAGATCTCGCGGGAATACAGGCGCAGAATCGGACTTCCCTCGTAGTGCGCTGTCTATCCCCAGACCTGGCGCATGCGCTGAAAAGATAAAAAGGTCCATAGTGAATCTCACGTGTGACAATAATCACATGACTCCGAAGATCACGGCCCATAAGATGGGTCGAGATAGTCAATCACAAATCATGTGATATGCCCACATGGAAACAACGATGTCATGATGCAACAATCATGAAACCATAATGATTGTTTGAATAATTCTGTGTGTACACATCCAATTGGGCCAATAGACCCAACCACAAAATAATGTAGCTAAAAAAAGGGGGGAGAGGAGGGGGGACATCCCTAATACGAGATAAAAATGAACGTATACTCCATTAGTGAAGATTATTTTGCCTAAAAGGTGTAAAGTGCAGTGGATAATAAATCCAAAAGCACCACACCAGTTGAAGATCAAGAGTTGATAACATCATATAAGGCTAAATAAGCTAAGACATATTAACGTGCATAGTGCAAGGAGTGGGTGCAAGTGAGGGAGTGAAGGGAGTGACATGCAGATACAAAGTGAGAGATAATAAAAAGTCATAAATATTGTATATGTACATAGCATGTGAATGGACAATATTGGCCCAGGTCCACAACATGTGACACAGAGATAGCATTTCTAGAGAATGCCTACAACACAATATTTTCTAAAAAATTGAGGGTGGGCTACAAGACATACAACCCTATATGTAATCCTCCAGTTGGAGGATCGCCCTCAGTACTGGCAACCTAATGGATTGAGGATATAACACGAGTCCGACAGAATCAATTAACCCGAAGATGGTGAGAGGAAGAGTTGAAATCCGGAGTGAGCGAGTTTTCAGCTGACAGTATGTCCAAATCCAACAATGCAGAGCTTTACCAGCATGGCCAATAGACATCAACTGATCCACGCAAATCTAAGGAAACAAAGGCTCACATACATAAGAAATAACCAGGAGAACCAAGCACAATTGGTACAAAGAGCAGTTAAAAAAACATAAAAACAACAATTGATGATAGGTGTTGGTAACCCTAACATCTAGAATTAATCTCTGGTGTGAAGGTGAGGCTTATCTTGTTGGTATTAAAGGGGTATTCCCATCTCAATTATCATAGTGTAAGCTTTTAGTTAGGTGCCATTGATCATTTTTGTAATTATGATGTTTTATCTTTCCACCCTTTTTGCCAAAATGCACCATGCGCCCTTCGTTCTTTTCCCCCGCTCCGTTCTGATTGTAGGTGCGGGTCCCACAAATAAATATAACTAAGTGCAAAAGAAGTGCAAACTATCCGAAAAATGTAGCTAATATATGCCTCTCTAAGTAGCTGTGTATTCAGGTAATGTTTGCATTAAGAAAAATTAGCTATCTAACTTTATTTGGATTCAGCCTTCTTCTTCTTTCAGAAATCTGTTCAGCTTTTGAAAATATTTTTTCTGCAGGCACAGAGGTAGCGACTATGCAAAGTCTTGTCTTCATAATAGTTGCTAGCCTTTGATAAATTGTTTTCCACCAGGCCAAAGGGTCTTCTGTCCTTGGAATATGGGACTCTGCAAGATACCCTCTCATTTCTGCCATTGCAAACGAAGTAGGGTTAGAGACAGTAACTGCATCGGCAACTCTCTCATCGAAGTCCGCCCAGAAAGAAGATTGTTGCTCCGACTGAAGGTCTGTAAGGCCACTATGAGGTTGATCCACTTGCGTACTAGACCCAATTCTTGCATTAGCCATAGTGACACTTTTGGAGGCTTAATCAGCTGCTACTGGGTCATGAAATGTTCTTTGCTTAAATCTGGGGTCCAGAAGGGTTGCCTCATCCAGCTAGCTGTCGGAAGTGCTCAATCTGGTGAAAGCGTTTTTACATTTGGTCTGTAAGGGCTTTAATCATTTCCGTAACAGGACCATAATTGGAGATAGCACCACGTAATCTCTGGGCCACTTTTTGCAGTCCCCTTGCCATCAAAATTACCTTTTGATGCAGTCACATATCTGTTGTAATGAGAAAGAAAGGACAAAAATTATTAAATGCATGTAATCAGACCTGATGTGGGCCATGTGGTTTGAACTGTAACAGAATAATACACACCTTTCTGCTCTGATTTCCATAGTAACCTCTTCAAAGGGCTTCAGTACTGCACATGCATCTTTTATTAAATCCCACTCCTCAAGAGTCAGGGTTGGAAGCCTGGGGTTGACCAAAGCAAGTGTAGCAATAATCGCTTCTTTCATCCCCAAAAACCTTTTCAGCATGTAGTAAGTTGAATTCCATCTTGTTGCTACATCTTGCTTGAGCCGCAACTCTTCAAGGCTCATTTGCCTTTGTGTGGCCTTCAGTCTTTCAGTTGCTACAGTGCTTCTGTTAACGTATTCTACAATATTTTTGACCTTTGCCACCGTCTCCTGAATGTGTTTCAAACTTTTCCTCACAATTAAGTTTAATGTGTGGGCAAAGCATGGCAAATGCTTCCATCCAACTTTACGGATAGCTGCTTTTATGTTGCTGGCATTGTCAGAGGTACACGCAACAACTTTGTTTGTGATACCCCACTCTTCACAAATTTTGTTAAGTTCCGCTGCCAGATTGTCAGCTGTGTGCCTCTCTGTAAATGAGAAGCAGTCCAATAGACAGGACAAAAGCTTAACATTCTCATCAATATAATGACAAGTGACTGCCATAAAACTGGTCGTCGTGCGTGATGTCCAGCAGTCAGTTGTCAAACACACGGCAGAGGCGTTGCCTACTCTGACCATCATTTCAGCTTTAATATTCTTGTACAGCTGAGGTAAGACAGTGGCTTAAGGGCGCACTGGACGTAACACAAAATACACAAGGATATATACAGTGGTTTGAGGTTACAAATACAGGTGGTATGGTACAAACAGGATTAAACAGAGCAAAAATCAATTTACCAGATGGATGAGTCCTTTTAGGTTGCGATAAGTCATTTGCTGTAGTCACATGGAGGGCAGTGATGTCAGCAGGTTGCAGGTCCCTCTAAACACATGGCACGATGTGACCCTTCTTCAAAGAAAAGACACGCCCGCTTGCTCGCACAAGCCTTTTAACCTGTAGCCGGCCCCTTCCCTCCCAGCCTTTGGGAGGGGTCAACTCCCCCCCCCCCCCCCCCTCTGCTGGGCTGGCAGCACATGAGCCACAAAACTGATTAGGGCTCATGGCTCCAGACCAGAATGTCGCAAGGAGGTAGTTCTAGGACCAATGGATCCGCCTGGGTTCCAACTAAAAATAGAGTCCAAGCATGGTACCGTTATTTAGTTTCTGTGGGGAGATATGTATATCTCCCCTCCCTGGCATCCCACCACCTTGCTATGACCACGGGCCTGTTCATCGTGGACACAGGGACACAAATATGCACCTGGTTTGTGCCTGTGATGGCTGGGCGATTCATAATTTTGTCTGATAAATTTTGATTGAACTAGTGAATGGCCTAGACCCCTGCTGAGAGGTTTTTCCTGTTCAATTAGCTGGGTTCCTGGCTGGCTGAATGGAGGTGAAAAATTCTAAACAACGGTGGACTACTAGAGGCCCTCTGCCATCAGGCTGGTTTGAAGCAGCTGAATGCTCATTCACTGGTATTATAGAAAGGAGGCCATATTCCGGTAATTACACATTTAGAGAAATGTATTGTGGATAGTATTTCTAGGGGTAGGAGAGCTGCCACCTCTCAGCTCTTGAGGAACAATAAGGCCACATTCACACGTCAGTATATTTTCTTTCCAGATTTACGTTTTTTTGCGGATCAGTGTTCCATTTTTTTGCGGATCCGTGTTCCGTTTTTTTTTTTCAAAAGTGCATCCGCATCTTTTCCGTGCTTCCGCAAAAATCGGAAAAAGAAGGCGGAAAAGATGTTGCTAGGGTACCATAGAAAAAAAAAAAGGGATATAAAACTGAGCACATGGTGCTAGTACAGTCGCCATTTTATTGTGCTTTTGGTGTCGTTCAGAGCTGTGTAAGAAACCTCTGCTTGGCTGGCATAGTTTTCTACCGATTTCTCAGCGATCATCATGGCAGAAGACATGGATACCGTACTATTTAACTGGATTCTCTCTCGGCGACTCAGACGGCAGTCATCTATGCTGGATGAAGAACCGGGGAGGAAGAGGAGACGGCAGTGGGTCCATCCCATTGTTGCTCAGCGCCTTCAGAAAGGACAATTTCACAAGTTATTCAACGATCTGCGACGTGACCCTATAAAGTTCAAAAGCTATTGCCGGATGTCCATGGAAGCATTCGATCATCTGCTGGTCTCTCTACATCCTGACCTTAATTTCCTGGGCACCAGCATGAGGCGCTGCATATCTGCTGAACAACGGTTGCTTGTCACCCTGAGGTAAGTGAATGTGTCATTTTTAAATACTATATATCAGTGATGGTGACCCTTTTAGAGATTGAGTGCCCAAAACCGCAACCCCAAAACCTGCTTATTTATCGTAAAGTGCCAACGTGGCAAGTTAACCTGAATCCTACAGTCCAATATAGTATATCTTTCATGTACTTTCTCATGTAGTAGCTAAAATAGCCTGCTACTACATTCAGTGTGCTGCCTGTGCTGTTCATGGTGCGTCCTGCGCTGATGAATGGCAGGAAAGGTCATATTGGTACACTCATACTTTTTCCAGGGTGTGGGTGCCCACATAGAGGGCTCCGAGTGCCGCCTCTGGCACCCATGCAATAGGTTCGCTACCACTGCTATATATTCAATATAATATATTCTAATGAAAGTTTGCACTTAGGTTTCTTTCCTTTTTTGTATTTTTCAGATTCCTTGCTACTGGAAATTAATTCGCTTCGTTGCATTTTGAGTTTCTGCTTGGAATCTCTACAATCTCTGGGATCGTCTGTCATACCTGTACAGTTATATGGCAGCGTCTCAGAGAAGCGGTGATGCCCACCCCCAAGGTGGAAGATTGGCTACGTATCGCCGAGGGATTTTACCAATCTGCGCAGTTTCTTAACTGCATTGGGGCACTGGACGGTAAGCATATCCGTGTGAAGAAGCCTCCTCACTCAGGGTCCCGGTACTTCAATTACAAGCAATATTTTTCTGTAGTTCTGATGGCCCTTGTTGACAGTAACTACAGGTTTGTAATTGTGGATATCGGGGCCTATGGGAGCACTTCTGACAGCCGCATCTTTAATGCTTCCAGAATGTGTGAACGGCTTCAGACAAACCAGCTTGCCCTGCCAGAGCCAAGTAGACTTCCCGGATCTGCAGGTCCGCCGGCTCCATTTGTGATCGTGGCAGACGAAGGATTTGCATTGTCACCCCACCTGATGCGGCCCTTCCCTAGACGCGATCTGGATGACAGGAAGCGCATCTTCAACTATCGATTGACTCGCGCCCGTCGGTATGTGGAGTGCGCTTTCGGAATACTGTCCACTAAGTGGAGAGTATTCATGTCATCCATACAGATGAATCCGGACAATGCCACCCTGGTGATACAGGCTTGTGTACTGCTACACAACTTCACCAGGATCCACGATGCCTCAACAGATGCAGATTTGGGCCTAAATATGACATCTTCAGTCAGTTTAGACCTGAGCCGGCCTGGACGCCCTGGAACAGCTGGACTAGCTGTTCGGGAACTCTATGCCGACTACTTCTGCAGCCCTGAGGGGGCATTGTCGTGGCAGTTGGATGCCATCCGTGGAAGACGCTGATTTCAGCTGGAATCTGGTTTAAATTTTTGAAAATTTGAAATTCCTTAGTTTAGTTAGATCCCCTGTTAGTTTAGATTAGGGACTCGCAAGATAATGAGGACCCTTGACGTGGGCTTGCGGGCTGAGGTATTGTGCCATATCTGAAATTTTTTAGAAAAAATGGTGTAAATACCTTCTAATACCTCATTTCGAATTACGTCTATTAATTTTTTGGAACCAACTTTTAGATTTGTTCATGTCCTCACAGCTGAACACGAACATGTTCCATTTTTATTAATAAAATGGTATATGTATGCGTTCAGCTTTGACCAAGGACAACAACAGACGTGATCAGGGCCGCAATCCACAGATAAAATCCTTCTATGCAGAAAAGGTAAGTATATTACATCATGATTTCATCCATGTAGACACTGCGATGTGAGAATTGGAGCATTTCATACTCCAATGCTCTAATTTGCACATCACTTTATCGGGCATGGCAATGGGTTCCTTATTTGGCCAATACATTGTCACTGATGGGCAGATGCTTCGACCAAGCACTGTGTTTGGTGATGTCAATAGCACTAATATGCGGACTTCTGCGCTGACCTGGTCTGTTAAAAGGCTAGGGCTGTGCGAGTGCCAGCCCATTTGAGCTAGTGACATCATCAAAAACACTGCTTGCCAGAAGCATCTGCATAAACTGTTAAATTATTAAAATAGTATTTTCCATGCACTAACAAGCAAAGAGCAATGGAGAATATTTGAGCATTAAAAACCTCTGTTGCTCACGCAGGTTGAGCATGGATGAAAATATGGATCCACATATTATTGAGTTCAATCACAGTGATGCAGAACGGACGAATCACCGACTCATTCAAGTAGAATGGGTCTGGATCAGTCCCAACTGCAGAACTTCAGTTCTCTGTGTATTTGGGACCACAAAATGCGGTACCAAATGCATGGAACAGAAGCATCAACTTTGGTGAGCATGAGCCCATTTTTAATACAAATGACCGAAATTTATGATAGGTCATCAATAATAAATTCAAACTAAAATTAAATAAAATAAAACTTTATAGTGAAAAATAACAGAGGTAAACTTTTTTTTTTAATAACAAAACAAACCAAAAAAAATTTAAAGGCCATATAAATCCCTGATGAAAGGGCCTGGAGGATGGACCATAGGGGGATCAGGACAGTGACTTGAATGAGGATTGACCTGAAGCATGGCATTTCGGGCATTCATCATATAGTCCATCAGATGATGTGGCTCCTGGGGGCCTGAAAAAAGGTCCATTAGCATTGCAATAGCCGAAACGCAGCGTGTTTGCCGTTCTTCGGGCACACGGCGGAAGCAAGGAGCCAGCCCTTTTAATGTAATTTCTTCCTTTCCGTCAGACAGATTCCGGTTTAGATACTCCATCACCATCATATCTACTCGTTGGCGGAGATCTACACCGGAATCGGTATTGACTCTTCTAGCTCGTCTGCCAGAAGAACGGCAAACAGGTTCCTCTGCAGCTTCGTTGCTGGGAGGGATTTCAGGATCTTCAACATTTTCGGACGTTTGCTCTGCTGTGCTCAGAAGCTGAGAACATGAGGCTTCTTCTGTGTCTTCTGGTTGTTCCATCACCAGGGGTTGGTCCTCCACCATTGTTGAAGTCTGTGGCCTCTCAGCCACTTCTACCGATGGGGTCTGCGAACCTGAATTTTCACTTAAGTTGTCTACCGTTCTATAATAAAAAAAAAATATATATACATTACAAATTACAAAAAATATACATATCGTACCATTCTACAGTAAAAAATCTTTAAATGTGGTACCTTACACTGTAGCACATGTACCCTAAATGCCAGATAGAAGAATCACCCTGTGAGAAAAGCAGATGTCTCCTCCTCCCTGTTCCCATGCTAGGTATTTACATACAGGGCACATAAATATAATGGGGACTACTGCACCGCAACAGAGGATAGAATTAAGATTCCTTACTACATGACATGTAGGGGACATGTGCTACTGTGTAAGGTACAAACTGGTGAAAGGTGCACCCAAAAAATATATAACTTAAAAACTACTTACGGTCTTAACTCCATTATTTGCTTGAGAAATTGGAGCTGCCTTGTAAACATATATGGCTTCTTGCGTTTGGCTCCATCACCGCTCTTTTGGGAACTATTGAGTTCTCTCCGGAACTGATCCCGGCATGTGTACCACCTTTTCTTTATTTGGTCAACTGTAATAAAAAAAAAAATATTTATTCATAAAATTGTGCAAAAAAAATTTTTTATGGACATTTATCACATGTACACACAATCTGTGTTTTTCTTGGACATATGGCGCACTCGTGGAACAAGTTGTTACACACACATCTATGGAGCACGGTACATGTATAACCAGCCTGCCATGCTCTGAAGTACAGGAGCACATGGCATCATAGCAAGCAATGTCGCTATGTACTCCTGCACGCTAGTGCATGGCAGGCTGCGTATACACACACCATGCAACATGAATGTGTGTATTAAACAATATTAAAGACACATAACTTTAAAGTAAAGTATTTACTCACGCATTTTAATTTGCTTTTCTTTTGATGCGGAGGTCCATGCAGTGGACAGCAACTCTACACACACTTCATTCCATGAACGATCTTTGATGGTCCGTTCGTGGTATATTTCACTCCTGGAGTCCCACAGGGCTGGCCTCTCTTGTATACGGACTATCAGTTTTTCAACTTCAAAATTGCACATATTGTCGGCAGATATATGTGCTGTTCGGCTCTGAAGATGAATCCTCTCTTCCTGCCACCTGTCTCCCTGGAGATCAAGGTCACATGGGGCAGGATTCTTTTTCTATTTCCTGCAGATCCGCAATTCAGGATCGACAATTGCGGATGACATTTGACATCTTTCCGCATGTCAACCGTTTTTTTGCGGACCCATTCACTTCAATGGGGCGACGGTCCGCAATTTGCGGATGAAAGTAGGACATGCGGTACTTATTTGACGGATCCGCATTGCGGAACGGTACGGAATTGCGGATGCGGACAGCATGCTGAATGCTGTCCGCATCTTTTCCGCATTTTTGCGGAAAGGATGCGGGAAAAAAATGCGTGTGGATGAAGCCTAAGTTTTCTGTCCTCTGGGACTTGTAATTCCACAATAACTGGAGCACTGCAGGTTGCACAAGCCTTTTCCAAGGCACTAAAACTATATCCTATATCTCCTTGCCGCCTGCCCATAGTCCGGTAGGTAACGATAATCTATATCGCAGTATATGTTCAGGATCGATTCTCAACTTGGGACAGAAAACAAGCTGATTGCATGTTCTACAAATGGCACATTGAGGCAACCGAAATGCCTTAAATTTATGACACGGGTCCATTTGAGCATTTTACAAGCCACTTTATGTATCCCCACTCAAAGGCAAAGGTGTAGCTCCCTGTTTTGCTGCCCCCCACCCCCTTCTGTAATATGATCAACAAGGCATGCTCTAGGAGTTCAGAATCGCTGGATATCCCAAGCATTACATTTCAGGTTCAAAAAAGAGAGATCCTGTATGTGATCTCAGCTATTTTGTAGGTGGAACTAGGTCTTGCGCGGTGTGTGCATCACAAGGGGCCAGACATCTGCAATAAAAAATAGCTGTTCGGGAACGCTATGCGGACTACTTTTGCAGTCCAGAGGGTGCATTGCCGTGGCAGATGGATGCCATCCATGGTGGTCGTTAATTTGATCTGGTCTCGGTGTTAAAATTAACAAAATTCAATACTTTTTTTTAGTTAGTTAGTTCCCTTTTTTTATTTTTTTAGATAGTTTAGGAACTTGCAAGAGAATGTGGACCCTTGACGGGGGCTTGCGGGCTGGGGTACTTTTTGTAATATTAGCATTATAAATATTTATTTAAACTATTCATGGCCTATATGCACTTTTTTTTTATTTATCTAACAATATAGACCATGTAATATTTTAATATGAATTTGAGTTTAATTTTTACAAAATTAAAAAAACAATACCCTCTAATACCACATTGCCCTAACCAATATTTTATTTTTATTTATTTTTAAACCAAAAATATAAACATTTTATGTAAAGTGAAGCCCCTTACTATATATTGAATATTCCTAAAATAGTAATCTTTTATTTTTAATAAAGCGGGTTTCATATATCCCTGGATTGGCTATTGGCTACACTACTTCTCATCATTCACTAAATACTAAAAAATTAATAATATAATGATTAACCCAGAGCGGTTGGATGTAATGGAGGCCATTATGGCACCAAAAATGGTAAAAGGCAGAGTGGACCCAGCATGCATGTGGAACCAACACTTCCTGAACTTTATGGCGGCCATTATGGCGCATAACAGGTAGTATTTAGTGTTAGGTTCCCGTATTACAGAGATCGCCTTGACGTTTGGCAGATGGGCTCAAATGGTTTTGAACAAAATGCATTTGCCAAGCATCTCACTTTATAAATAAGCGTAGCATTAGCACTATAATATTGTTTGTGACTATGGCATGATTGTAATTTATCTGGTTTGCAGAGTGCTGTTGCATTGTCTTTTTTCTCTATGACAATCTACTAAACGCTCGGCCATCCAGTTGAATTGCGGGGAAGAGGGATGGGGGTGTGTGAGGGGGGAGGGCCACTGAATATTAACTTCTCCCGCTTGGTCACCCTGAAGAGGGATGAGATCGGGGCACAGAAAGACAGCAGCGCGGCCCCGATCTCCTCAATACTCACTGAGGGGATCGGAGCCGTACTGCTGAACGCTGCAATGTCGAACTATAACTGCCAGCATTATGTCACACATGCTGGGAGTTGTGGTCCGCCATCCTGATGAATTGCGGGGGATCTAACTAATTATATACAATCTTTAACTACTAAAAAGTGCCTTAGATGTATTCACTTACTGGTGTGACAGATGGTTACCTCATAATATACACACAAGCATGCCGCATGCTAATGAGCTGATTGGAGTCCAGCGTGATGTCATTGAGACCAGCGTATATTTAATTCAGAGCTATAGCCACTCCCCTGCCCACCTGCTGCTGATTCATATGGAAAAAAACTGTCATTCAGCAGCAGGTGGGCGGGGAGAGTCAGGAGCTCATGAATATTCATGACTCATCATTATCAGCTGGAGCTTTTCAATACAAGATGTTGGCAGATTGACTGGGTCAATAAAAAAAAATTGACCCAGCATTTTGCTAAGCGAATCAGTCACTTATTTATGTTGACCTTAGTTAGGACACCATAAAACTGGTGACAGGTTCCCTTTAAGTGAAAGGCTGGCAGGCTTGTATTGGCTAATGCAGGTCATTTTTTGGGAATATCTCGGGAACAGTCCGTCCTAGAGAGCTGAGACCCCTGCAAGATTTTTTTTCAGGTAGCAAGGGATGTGTATACCAAGTTTCGTTGAAATGAATGGTTGGGTTTTTGCGTTTTTTCGCGGAACATACATACACACATACGTCCTTTTTTATATATATAGATTACATGGCTTGGTGCAAGGATTATAATGTATTCTGTACAGCATGGTGTAGGGATTATAATGTATATTACACAACATGGTGTGGGGATTATAATGTATATTACACACCATGGTGTAGGGATTATGATGTATATTACACAGCATGGTGTAGGGATTATAATGTATATTATACAGCATGGTGCAGGGATTATACTGTATTGTTACGGCATGGTGCAGGGGTTACACTTATCTTAGGTTTTCCTATCGACCACCTTTGATGGCACTGTGCCCAGCTCTGAGCCGACCCCGCTCAGCTGCTGCCAAGGCTTAGAGGGAACACTGCCTGTCACCCCACTAGTGACCCTGCCCCCTCCCCCTCCTCCCCCTCCTCCTGTCACCCCACAGGGAAGAAGCTGAACAGACTCCACAGACTATGATGGGATCCGTTCAGTTTCTGTTCGGGATCCTGTCTTTTTACCAGACACAAAAGTGCTGCATACAAGGCTTTTTTGTCTGGCCTTTCGACAGAATGTGCAACACGGGCTCCAAACGCTGCCTCCAACGCAGATTTGAAGGCCTACGTATTATGTATTTTAGTAATGCTCACACGTGCCCCCTCTCAGTGTTTGCATTTATTTCTGGCAAAGCTACCTGGTTCTGGCCCACAAAATTTATACCATGTCTAGTGCGGCCCTCAGATGAAAAATGGTTGGGCACCACTGCCTTAGTGTATACAGATGTAGCAGCGCTAGCGATCACTGTTTTCTCATAACGTTACTAACAAATCACGACTTCTCCTCTTACACTCTGTCAGAAATTTTTAATATCAAATAATTTATATTATATAGACTTTGATATCTTGATATTTGTGCTGAATGTCAGCCATCTTTCCTTGTCCTATTTGAAAGGGCAAAGGGAGTTCAGTATCCTTTGGACTTAGAATCCCTAACTTCAGATTAACAATCTGTACAGAAGTGTTTACACAGTCTGGTGTTGTAAGAAGAAGATTTAGACAGATTATATAAGAGGCATTTACTCAGATAAGGGAATATGCTGAGTTTTGATGTATTCCCAGTGAGTAAAAAGAATATAATTTTACCACATATTGTAAGGTTTATTTGAATAGTCACGTAAAAGGATTTTTGGTTTTTATATCATAGGTTTAAATATGTGTTTTATATAACTAAGAGTATGGTAATTACAGATATATTCATTTAATGTTAGAATTGAGGTGGAAATTCCTAGGTAGAGTAAGAATACTATGTCAGATGATCTCTTTCTTAGAAGATTTCTTGAAGGAGAATTGTCGAACTGTGGATACAGGTGATCATAAACAAACCTTGTATCTTTATCAAACAATGACCAAGAGTGTTGTAGTGTGTGTATGGAATTAATTAGGTTTAGTCAGAGATTTAGAAAGAGACTAGATGTTTGAAAAAAGATAAACTTCATTGTCTCTTTTAGATCTCTTTAAGGTTCTGTCTGGAATCTTAGTTAAAGTTTATCCCTTCTTCAAATTAATAGGGAAATATACAGAAAATAGCTATAGTTACCAAGACTTTTTACATGGAGTCTTAGTGCCATCTAGTGTTAGAGTAAAATTAAGACCTAGATTGTGAAATCACTGGGGGAGGTCCTTTTAGTGATAAGTTGCTATCATTAGTTAATGATAAAACTAGACCAATCCCATTTTTTGAATGAGATAAAAAGAGGGGGCATTAGCTCTTTGAGGGGAAGTTCTCTGAGAATAATTTTCCTGATCTCCATCTGATCCACCTACCTAAGGGAATCATCCATCAAGCCATCCATCCAATTGACTACCTATCAAGCTATTGGTGGCAGCCATCTTGAAACCACACCATGATAGAAGATAGGACTTATGGAATTATAGTCCTGAACCTTGAAACTGATTTCTACTAGCCGATACACTGTTATAGTATTAATTTGCCTATAGTTTGTAGGAGAGGTAATATAATATATATCTATATATATATTCAATTAACCATAATTTGTGTATAGTATCTGTTTTGGAATAAGGCTGGGGTGTACTGGTGAGAACACGGTATCAGTTCTAGGTCGGTATGTTTGATTATAATTCACAACTAGTGGGTAGCTTAATAAAACTTAACATTTATTAATGTAAAATAAAATAATAGGCCCTTTTACAAATTAAACAATGTTGCATTGAATGCAACCAGAAAACTGCATAAGTATCTACAATTGCAGTATAATCAAAGAAAAGGAGCAGGGATAGCGATGGTGATAGTGAGAGGAAAAAATATATAGATAGAAGGACACAATGCTGGGTCACAAACCCTAGGTGTCCCTAGAGCTATCTCCTTCCCCCCCTCCCTAACTTTCTAGCCCTGCCGTCACCCTTCCTAAACATGGACTGCCCAGCTTTGTCCGACAGATAGAATAAGGTCCGATGGATACTGACCCTCTATCAGCTAAAAATAGGCAAAAAGACTGACAGAAAAATGAGGTTGGCTATGCTGTGTCTCTGTTTGGCTAGTTGTGGCCTTCAACACTAGATACACTCAACACTCTAGGGACCTTATAATATCCCTTATAGTAGTAGTAATCAAAACATCTCCCGACGCGTTTCCTCAGTAGTTACCAATTCCTCAGGGGACTAAATTATATACTTGTGACCACTATGTGTCAGGTCACTATTCAAGTCAAGTGTATACAACAGACACAAGTCAGTAATCCTCAAGGCTGATATGATGTGGTCAGCCCAAATCCTAGTGACCACAAGATATTATGGCACCAGTCTGATCAAGTGTGTCAGATTGTAAGTTTATGACCACTAGATATCGGCTCACTGTTCAATTCAAATATATACACCAAACATAAGTCAGTTATATTTCAGGCTGCTACAACCTAATCAGCCCAAAATTTTTGTGACCTCAAGGTTTCAGGTCACCAGTCACCAAAACAAGTGTATCAAATAAACACACAATATGATTATAGTCCAAGCTCATATTATAAAATCAGCCCAGATCTAATTCCATTCAATGCTTATTAAGGTGTTCACTCCCATACATTGAATCAGCCATCCTGGTCAAATGTCACCAGTAGATGTTATCAGCTGTTCAATGACGTGTGCACAAAGATAGTACAAAGTCGCCATTTACTTATCTGCTCAATGTTGGATAACCATTTTACACAGACAGATGATGCGGATGTCTCTCCTCGGCGTCCTGCGTGTGGCAGCAGTAATGGAGGTACATTCGCGGCTCATTTAAAAAGCTGCACTTCTCCGCCTATTCGCGTCACTTTACATCACCTGACCGGGTCACATGTAGAGACATGTGTTCCTCTCCCGGTCACATGACCAGGCGGCTCCAGGAAGTGTTCAGGATGTAGGTATATCTTCATTGCCAGGCAACCATTCAAACATACAGACGTCACCAATGGGCTGGATCATCATGATGCAATGGGTTCGTGCCCCAGCTGACAAAACCTATTCGCTGCCAGTAACCGCTCTTACCTATCGACGTCATCAGTAGACGGGTTCGTCGCAATGAATTTAGTTAGACCATCGGGCGATCCTGGTCCACCTCATACAGTGCTCCAATAGAATAAATATCCTGGGGATTTGTCAAGTCCGCAAACCCCAAGGTAATATGTTGGAGTTTATAAGACCGATCCTTATGGTTTCTGACATAGTAACAATTATCTATACTTAGATTATAGGTTACAGTGGCTCACTCCGCTTAGCACCGTGGTAATGGTGCCCTGCTGCAAGTGATTCACCTAATCTCTTAATTGGAATAAATATAAAATAATCAGCAGGCACTCACCATCTGGATTTCACATATATAACACATTTAATAAATGTTTGAAAATAAAATAGATCAATGTTATGAATAAAAATGGATGTTGATACAATATATCTTAATCTTACACACAGTATATGAAAAGAGTTAATAACCATATATCAATAGATGATGAATAAATGTGGTAGAGTCAATTATAAAAATCGAATAAATAATCAAATAAAAAATCGGATAAAATGAATTTGAAAGTCAGAAAGGTATCACTTGGAATTTGTTATATATATTTTTCGGATAGTATTCGAATATAGTTTCAAAAAATTCACTAGGTGTACTTGTCCATTTATCCTTGTGGGTAGTCCAATACAATCCATTAATGAGTTTGTTGCAGAATATGCGTATTATAATGTATAGTAGCCCAAATTTCAAATGAATACATATTTAAGACCAATGCAAACCAAAAAACGCAACTTGCAGAAAAATGCAAGAAAAACGCATCATAATCGCATGTGCGTTTTTTGGTTGTTTCTGATATTTTCTCTGAAATATTCATTGAATATAATGTCGAATGGTGTTTTAGTTATGTATAGTATAAATTAGATATAAAACAAAAGAGAAATATATGAAAAGATGATATTACACATCTAGGAATTTAATGAGCGAAAAGAGGCAATTTGAAGAAAAACTGCAAGAAAAATGTGAGAGAAACGCATATGCGTCTTTAGGCTATTTTTATCCTTCTTCTCTCTCTTAGACAATTAAAGACTATAATGTTGAAATTTATTTAAATTATGTATTCGACAATCTACTTTGGTATTTGTATAAAAGGATATATTCCTACCAGATTTTCCAACGTCCCAAAAATCCAGGTCTTGGCTGCAACCATGGATACTATATAAAAAGAGAAAAATTGTTTGGTCTCCATTTTAAGCCGCTGAGGAAGAGGTGAGGTCACCTCGAAACGCGTCTGGCGGACTAAAAGGAACCAAACTACAGACCAAATCATCCTGCAGGATTAAGAATTAAAGATTCGAAAAAGCAAGAACTATACAAGATCATCAATCACTTTGTCTTTTTCATCTAATACCACGTGAGATGCCGACAGCTGAGCGCCATTATCACACCATACAAATAGAAAACACAAGCGCTCTGGGTCTGGGTGAGTAGCTTAAACTGTGAGAGGGACGCCTCTACAGCAAGCGCAATCGAATTTTATAAGAATTTTATAAGAGACTACTTATATTGAACTATTAATTCGAAAAGTCACCCATTGTCAAACTGCATAGCCTTAGTGTCCTATTGAGAATACCAGACACTTCAGGGCATAAATCAAGGATATTTGCGAAAAATGATCAATCGAAATTTGGGCTATTATACATTATAATACGCATATTCTGCAACAAACTCAGTATTGGATTGTATTGGACTACCCACAAGGATAAATGGACAAGTACACCTAGTGAAATTTTCGAAACTATATTCGAATACTATCCGCCCAGGTGTCTTGCCCACATACTCCATGCCACAGTAGCAATTTGCCTTGTATACCACCCCTTTAGTGCGTCAGTTTACAAAGTGTCTAATTTGATACGTCTTGTTAGTAACATTGCTACTGAAAGAACGTCCCTGAGCTATATGTGGACAAGCCACACAGCCACTGCAGTGACAACATCCAATGGGACGCCGGAGTCACGTTTTCATTTGTATCTTGTGTCTCACTGAAGTGGCTGTGGACCAGGCGATCTTTAAGGCTAAGGCCCCTGCGATGAGTAACTTGCACAGTTTCAGAAATCACTTTCTTGATATCAGGATCAAGTTGAAGGATTTCCCAGTGTTTCCTCAACACTTGCTTAACCTCTTCTGACGCGCCATCAAAAGTTCCTATGAGGCGTATGGGGCCACTGTCTGTCTTTTTAGGTTTCGGGTACAGTAGCTCGTCTCGGTTAATATCACAACCTCTTTTATATGCTGATCTGAGAACTAAATCAGGATAGCCCCTCTCACGAAATCTGCATCGCAGGTCATCTGCTTGTTGTTTAAAATCCCCCCAGGTGGAACAGTTCCTCTTAATCCTTAGGTACTGTCCCACCGGGATCCCTCTTTTCAGGGGTTGTGGGTGGTGAATACTCCAATGCAGAAGAGAATTCGTAGAGGTGGGCTTCCTTAATGTTCTTGTTTGAATCATGCCTTCTGTGCCCCTTGATATTTTGATGTCAAGAAATGGAAGGGTGTTGGTTTAAAAACTCTGATGAAAATTTCATGTTAATGGAGTTGGTGTTCAAGTCCTGTACAAAGTCTGCAAAATCCTTTTCCTCGCCCTTCCAGACGACAAAAATGTCGTCTATAAATCTGGCCCATGTGGTTATACATGAGATATGGTTGCTGGGTACATCATTGAATACCAGGGTCCGTTCCCACCAGCCTAGGAACAAATTTGCATATGACGGAGCACATGAGCTCCCTATCGCGGTGCCCCTGAGCTGGTGGTAAAGGACCCCGTCGAACAGAAAACAATTCCTCGTCAAGACAAAATCCAATAAGCGCAATACCAATGTATTGTGGGGATGAAATTGTCGTCCCCTCGTATTAAGAAATGTCTCCACTGCCCTCATTCCCAGAGCATGGGGTATGGAGGAATACAGGGCTTCTACGAAAATCGAAGCCAAAGACGTATCTTCCTGCAAGAATACCCCCCTCAAGGCGACCCAAAAGGTCACTCGTGTCTCTCAGGTATGAGGGCAGTGTCCTTACAAACGGTGCCAAAATATGGTCTAGATAAATCCCTATATTTTGGGTCAGACTATTGACACCTGATACAATGGGACGTCCTTTCAGGGGAGTGCCACCTTTGTGAATTTTTGGTAAACTATAAAAAGGTGGCTACAGTTGGATGTATCTTATATAAAAAGTAAAATTCCTCCGCTGAAATCAGGTTCTCTGCCTTTGCCGTCCGTAATATCAGAGCAAGTTCTTTCTGGAATAAAATCGTTGGGTCCCCAACTTCTCATACGTTTCTCTATTACTTAGTAACGCCTGCCTGATCTTATAATTAGTCATGTCCATCAGCACAATGTTTCCTCCTTTATCAGAAGGTTTGATAGTCACGTCCTTCTTGTGTTCAAGGTCTTGCAGTGATTTGTATTCAGATTTACTACAATTGAAACCATATTGAGAGGGAGTGAGGTTTGTCAGATCACGGCGTACCTGATTAACCATAACGTCTATACATGTTGGATCCCCCAGAGGTGGCATTTTAAGGCTCTTGTTTTTAAGGGAGGTAAAAGGACCCTTACCTTCCTGGAGAATACTATCACTCAAACTAAATAAAAGACGGACATCCTGTAGGATATCAGGTGAGATACCCACCTCTCTGCTCTCTCGTCTCTCAATTAGAGCGTAATGTTTCCGCCATCTGAGTTTTCTTGCAAAGAAATGGATATCTATAACCCAATTAAATGGATTAAAGCTGGACGTAGGAACAAAGGAGAGGCCCTTGCTCAGGATGCACATTTCTGAATCCTGTAGCTGTTGGTTAGAGAGGTTAACTATTTGGTTCTGTTGCCTTGAGGTCTGCTAGTTTGTGGTGGTGATTTCTGAAACCCTCGGTTGCGTAAAGGATAGGGTGTCTCTAAAAAATCTTGCCCACCGTAGCCCTGTCCTCCTCGTTGGTTACTCCTTTCCCCTCTACCTCTGTAGCCTCGTGTCCTCTGTCGACCCCTACCCCTGCCTCTATTGTAGTGACCTGCTTCCTTCTCGTTTTCTGAAACGTCAGTGTCACTAGGTGTAACGTCTATGTCCGGTCATTTGGTTTGTGGTATGTCCCGATCTAAGGTGGAGTAGACTCGTTTGTCCCTAAAGTCTTGCAGATCCCTATTAAACTGGCAATGTTTACGTTCTTTTAAATGAAACTGGAACTTTTCCAGAGTATTCTTAAGTTGCAGTTCCTTGTTGTTAAAGTCTGTCTCAGTTTTAAATTTATGTGTAAGTTCAATCTAAACCCTGAGTTTGTTCTCCAGGGTCACCAGATTGACCTTCTCCTCATCCAGCAGTAGTTGCATAAATAGCAACGAGCTCTTAGTGGCCTCCTCCTCCCACTTGCTCATCAATGAAGTGGAGTCAGGGTAATCCTCAAGCCTCTAGGTACGATTTTATTTTTCAAGTAATTTTCTATCGATTGTATCTCCCACCACGAGGTGATTTGCTCCTTGTAAATTTTAGTGAGGTCTTTGAATGCTGCTTTAAATGAAGGTGTGTATTTACTCTGTACTAGGGTTTTCTCTGAGAAAACCTCACTAGCTTCAGAGAGTAATTGGTCTTTATCTACGCCAGTAGAAAGAAAACCAGCCATACTCCAAATATAATGTAGTATTTAAACACAACTAAATCAAGTTGGTCAGACTACTATTAGCAATTATGGGCCAAACCCTTAAATCCAATGATAATTCACAACTAGTGGGTAGCTTAATAAAACTTAACATTTATTAATGTCAAATAAAATGATAGGCCCTTTTTTCAGATTTAAAAATGTTGCATTGAATGCAACCAGAAAACTGCATAAGTATCTACAATTGCAGTATAATCAAAGAAAAGGAGGGGACCGAATTGCAGGGATAGCGATGGTGATAAAGTGAGAGGAAAAAATATATAGATAGAAGGACACAATGCTGGGTCACAAACCCTAGGTGTCCCTAGATCTCCTTCCCCCCTCCCTAACTTTCTAGCCCTGCCGTCACCCTTCCTAAACATGGACTGCCCAGCTTTGTCCGACATAGAATAAGGTCCGATGGATACTGACCCTCTATCAGCTAAAAATAGGCAAAAAGACTGACAGAAAAATGAGGTTGGCTATGCTGTGTCTCTGTTTGGCTAGTTGTGGCCTTCAACACTAGATACACTCAACACTCTAGGGACCTTATAATATCCCTTATAGTAGTAATCAAAACATCTCCCGACGCGTTTCCTCAGTAGTTACCAATTCCTCAGGGGACTAAATTATATACTTGTGACCACTAGGTGTCACGTCACTATTCAAGTCAAGTGTATACAACAGACACGGTATGTTTGATTATGTATATATATCTGTAAAGATGAAAGATGGTATAAACCAGATTTAGGTTTAGTCTGATATCTGTCGGCTGGGAGAAATCAGGTATCAAATTTCTTTAAATATAATTGGAGGTATTGTCATAATAAGGCATTGTAATGGATATATATATATATATATATATATATATATATATATATATATTTACTCTAGATTACCTGGGCTTTCTTAAAGATTTGCATATCATTGATTGAATTTCAATTGTCACCAATTTTCTTATATATTAGTTTGCACAGTATTAATGCTATTTAATAAATATATATTTTGATTTACCACTGCCTTCTTTTTGTCCTCTAACTTAGCACAGATCACAAGCTCTCTTTAGCTTGGTGTTTATGATAATAGGTTAGAATCTCCTCCTTTACAGATTATTTTCAGAGTTGAGCGAACACCTGGATGTTCGGGTTTGAGAAGTTCGGCCGAACTTTCCGGAAATGTTCGGGACCCGAACTTCGCCCTGAGCCCCATTGAAGTCAATAGGGACCCAAACTTTTCGGCACTAAAAAGGCTGTAAAACAGCCCAGGAAAGGGCTAGAGGGCTGCAAAAGGCAGCAAAATGTAGGTAAATGCCCTGCAAACAAATGTGGATAGGGAAATGAATAAAAATAAAATAAATAAAAATTAACCAATATCAATTGGAGAAAGGTCCCATAGCAGGGAGTCAGGCTTCATGTCACCCACCACTGGAACAGGCCACTGTCAGATATTTAGGCCCCATCACCCAGACAGAGGAGAGAGGTCCCATAGCAGAGATTCAGGCTTCATGTCATCGCAGAGAATCAGGCTTCATGTCACCCAACACTGGAACAGGCCATTGTCAGATATTTTTAGGCCCCGTCACCCAGACAGAGGAGAGAGGTCCTATAGCAGAGAATCAGGCTTCATGTCATAGCAGAGAATCAGGCTTCACGTCACCCAACACTGGAACAGGCCACTGTCAGATATTTTTAGGCCCCGGCACCCAGACAGAGGAGAGGTTCATTCAACTTTGGGTTGCCCCGCAATATAATGGTAAAATGAAAAAAGAAAAAAAAAGAGTATTGAATGAAGTGCCCTGGAGTACAAGAATATACAAGAATATATGGTTACGGGGAGGTAGTTATAAATGTCTAATCTGCACAAGGGATGGACAGGTCCTGTGGGATCCATGCCTGGTTCATTTTTATGAACGTCAGCTTGTCCACATTGGCTGTAGACAGGCGGCTGCGTTTGTCTGTAATGACGCCCCCTGCCGTGCTGAATACACGTTCAGACAAAACGCTGGCCGCCGGGCAGGCCAGCACCTCAAAGGCATAAAAGGCTAGCTCTGGCCACGTGGACAATTTGAAGACCCAGAAGTTGAATGGGGCCGAACCATCAGTCAGTACGTAAGGGATCCAGCAGGGTGGCAACTCAGTAGTCCGCACACTTTAAATTGTGGGCAACTCTGCTGTCGTTGCGCAGGCACTGCAGCATGTAGTCGCTGATGTGTGCCAGGCTGCCCAGAGGTAAGGACAAGCTGTTTTCTGTGGGAGGCGTATCGTCATCGTCCTGCGTTTTCCACCGGCCACGCACCAGTGATGGGCCCGAGCTGTGTTGGGTGCCACCCCGCTGTGAACATGCTTCATCCTCATCCTCCTCGTCCTCCAGTAGTGGGCCCTGGCTGGCCACATTTGTACCTGGCCTCTGCTGTTGCAAAAAACCTCCCTCTGAGTCACTTCTAATAGACTGGCCTGAAAGTGCTAAAAATGACCCCTCTTCCTCCTCCTCCTCCTCCTCCTGGGCCACCTCCTCTTCCATCATCGCCCTAAGTGTTTTCTCAAGGAGACATAGAAGTGGTATTGTAACGCTGATAACGGCGTCATCGCCACTGGCTATGTTGGTGGAGTACTCGAAACAGCGCAACAGGGCACACAGGTCTCGCATGGAGGCCCAGTCATTGGTGGTGAAGTGGTGCTGTTCTGTAGTGCGACTGACCCGTGCGTGCTGCAGCTGAAACTCCACTATGGCCTGCTGCTGCTCGCACAGTCTGTCCAGCATGTGCAAGGTGAAGTTCCACCTGGTGGGCACGTCGCATATGAGGTGGTGAGCGGGAAGGCCGAAGTTACGCTGTAGCGCAGACAGGCGAGCAGCGGCAGGATGTGAACGCCGGAAGCGCGAACAGACGGCCCGCACTTTATGCAGCAGCTCTGACATGTCGGGGTAGTTGTGAATGAACTTCTGCACCACCAAATTCAGGACATGTGCGTCAAACCGGCTAGTCCCATAGATGCGACGAGATTTCGCCCATTATCGCACACCACCAGGCCGGGCTTGAGGCTCACCGGCAGCAACCACTAGTCGGTCTGTTGTGCAATACCCCGCCACAACTCCTGTGCGGTGTGGGGCCTGTCCCCCAAACATATGAGTTTCAGAATGGCCTGCTGATGTTTACCCCGGGCTGTGCTGAAGTTGGTGGTGAAGGTGTGTGGCTGACTGGATGAGCAGGTGGAAGAAGAGGAGGAGGAAGCCGAGGAGGAGGCTACAGGAGGCAAAGAATGTTGCCCTGCGATCCTTGGCGGCGGAAGGACGTGCGCCAAACAGCTCTCCGCCTGGGGCCCAGCCGCCACTACATTTACCCAGTGTGCAGTTAGGGAGATACAGTCATGTGAAAAAATTAGGACACCCTTTGAAAGCATGTGGTTTTTTGTAACATTTTTAATAAAAGGTTATTTCATCTCCGTTTCAACAATACAGAGAGATTAAAGTAATCCGACTAAACAAAGAAAACTGAAGAAAAGTCTTTTCAAGATCTTCTGTAAATGTCATTCTACAAAAATGCCTATTCTAACTGAGGAAAAAGATAGGACACCCTTGCCCCCAATAGCGAGTGTTACCTCCTTTGGCTGAAATAACTGCAGTGAGACGGTTCTTGTAGCCATCTACCAGTCTTCGACATCGGTCTGAGGAAATTTTACCCCACTCCTCAATGCAGAACTTTTTCAGCTGTGAGATGTTTGAGGGGTTTCTTGCACGTACAGCCCTTTTCAAGTCACCCCACAGCATCTCAATGGGATTCAAATCTGGACTTTGACTTGGCCATTCCAGGACTCTCCATTTCTTCTTTTTCAGCCAATCTTTGGTTGATTTACTAGTATGTTTTGGGTCATTGTCATGTTGCATGGTCCAGTTCCGCTTCAGCTTTAATTTTCTAACTGATGGTCTCACATGTTCTTCAAGCACCTTCTGATACACAGTAGAATTCATTGTGGATTCTATGATGGTGAGCTGACCAGGTCCTGCTGCAGCAAAGCAGCCCCAAACCATGACACTTCCACCTCCATGCTTCACAGTTGGTATGAGGTTCTTTTCTTGGAATGCTGTGTTTGGTTTACGCCAAACATGTCCTCTGCTGTTGTGTCCAAATAATTCAATTTTGGACTCATCTGTCCAAAGAACATTATTCCAGAAGTCCTGGTCTTTGTCAACTTTATCTCTGGCAAATGTCAGTCTGGCCTCGATGTTTCTCTTGGAAAGCAAAGGTTTCCTCCTTGCACACCTCCCATGCAAGTTAAACTTGTACAGTCTCTTTCTGATTGTAGAGGCATGTACTTCTACATCAACAGTAGCCAGAGCCTGCTGTAGTTCTCGAGATGACACTTTAGGGTTTTTGGAGACCTCTTTTAGCATCTTGCGGTCTGCTCTTGGGGTGAACTTGCTGGGGCGACCAGTCCTGGGCATGTTGGCAGTTGTTTTGAAAGCCCTCCACTTGTAGACTATCTTCCGGACAGTGGAATGGCTGATTTCAAAATCTTTTGAGATCTTTTTAAATCCCTTCCCAGACTCATAGGCTGCTACAATCTTTTTTCTGAAGTCCTCTGACAGCTCTTTGCTCTCACCATGGTGCTCACTCTCACTTCAACAGTCAGGAGCACACCAAACTAAATGTCTGAGGTTTAAATAGGGCAAGCCTCATTCAACATGCAGAGTAACGATCTACTAATTATGTGCACCTGGTGTGATATACCTGTGTGAGATCTGAGCCAATTTAAGAGGGAATACATGTGAGGGTGTCCTATCTTTTTCCTCAGTTAGAATAGGCATTTTTGTAGAATGACATTTACAGAAGATCTTGAAAAGACTTTTCTTCAGTTTTCTTTGTTTAGTTGGATTACTTTAATCTCTCTGTATTGTTGAAACGGAGATGAAATAACCTTTTATTAAAAATGTTACAAAAAACCACATGCTTTCAAAGGGTGTCCTAATTTTTTCACATGACTGTATAGCGTCCCTGGCCGTGCTTACTGGTCCACGTATCTGTGGTTAGGTGGACCTTGCCACAGATGGCGTTGCGCAGTGCACACTTGATTTTATCGGATACTTGGTTGTGCAGGGAAGGCACGGCTCTCTTGGAGAAGTAGTGCCGGCTGGGAACAACATACTGTGGGACAGCAAGCGACATGAGCTGTTTGAAGCTGTCTGTGTCCACCAGCCTAAATGACAGCATTTCATAGGCCAGTAGTTTAGAAATGCTGGTATTCAGGCCCAGGGATCGAGGGTGGCTAGGTGGGAATTTACGCTTTCTCTCAAATGTTTGTGAGATGGAGAGCTGAACGCTGCCGTGTGACATGGTGGTGGTGGTGTTGGTGGTACATCCCCTGTTTGCTGGGCGGCAGGTGCCAACGTTCCTCCAGAGGCAGAGGAAGAGGCCGAGGCGGCAGCAGCAGAAGAGGTAGCAGGGGGAGCCTGAGTGACTTCCTTGGTTTTAAGGTGTTTACTCCACTGCAGTTCATGCTTTGCATGCAGGTGCCTGGTCATGCAGGTTGTGCTCAGGTTCAGAACGTTAATGCCTCGCTTCAGGCTCTGATGGCACAGCGTGCAAACCACTCGGGTCTTGTCGTCAGCACATTGTTTGAAGAAGTGCCATGCCAGGGAACTCCTTGAAGCTGCCTTTGGGGTGCTCGGTCCCAGATGGCGGCAGTCTCTTGGCGGCGGGTGTTCTGCTTTTGCCCACTGCTCCCTCTTTTGCTACGCTGTTGGCTCGGTCTCACCACTGCCTCTTCCTCCGAACTGTGAAAGTCAGTGGCACGACCTTCATTCCATGTGGGGTCTAGGACCTCATCGTCCCCTGCATCATCTTCCACCCAGTCTTGATCCCTGACCTCCTGTTTAGTCTGCATACTGCAGAAAGACGCAGCAGTTGGCACCTGTGTTTCGTCATCATCAGAGACATGCTGAGGTGGTATTCCCATGTCCTCATCATCAGGAAACATAAGTGGTTGTGCGTCAGTGCATTCTATGTCTTCCACCGCTGGGGAAGGGCTGGGTGGATGCCCTTGGGAAACCCTGCCAGCGGAGTCTTCAAACAGCATAAGAGACTGCTGCATAACTTGAGGCTCAGACAGTTTCCCTGTTATGCATGGGGGTGATGTGACAGACTGATGGGGTTGGTTTTCAGGCGCCATCTGTGCGCTTTCTGCAGAAGACTGGGTGGGAGATAATGTGAACGTGCTGGATCCACTGTCGGCCACCCAATTGACTAATGCCTGTACCTGCTCAGGCCTTACCATCCTTAGAACGGCATTGGGCCCCACCAAATATCGCTGTAAATTATGGCGGCTACTGGGACCTGAGGTAGTTGGTTCACTAGGATGTGTGGCTGTGGCAGAACGGCCACGTCCTCTCCCAGCACCAGAGGGTCCACTAACACCACCACGACCATGTCCACGTCCGCGTCCCTTACTAGATGTTTTCCTCATTGTTACCGTTCACCACAATAAGAAAAAAATTATTTGGCCCAATGTATTGTATTCAAATTCAGGCCTTTTTTTACAGGCACCTAACACTATCTGGCTATCTATTTAGGTACCGTATTACACTAATACAGGCACAGCAGTAACCACAGATTTAGCTGACTATAAATTGTAGGCCTATTATTTAGGCGCTGGGTGACAGGTATAGGTTTACTGACAGAATTAGACTTGGAAATGCACTGTAGCGTGTGAAGTTATTGAGGATAGAAACATAGAATGTGTCGGCAGATAAGAACCATTTGGCCCATCTAGTCTGCCCAATATACTGAATACTATGGATAGCCCCTGGCCCTATCTTATATGAAGGAAGGCCTTATGCCTATCCCATGCATGCTTAAACTCCTCCACTGTATTTGCAGCTACCACTTCTGCAGGAAGGCTATTCCATGCATCCACTACTCTCTCAGTAAAGTAATACTTCCTGATATTACTTTTAAACCTTTGCCCCTCTAAATAGGATGACCCTATCCGCACCTTCAATCTAATATACCCTTTTATGGATAGATTTAAACTTGTAATCTTCAAAGGAGAGAAACAAAAATGAGCCGCACTCACCGATTTGTAGAAAAGGTATTCTTCAATCCAGAGCAGGAGGGGGGTGCATGGAGTGCAAACACAGCATCAAGCGACAGCCGTTTCGCGCGTATGTGCGCTTCTTCTGGCTTTCCACCATTGAAAGGGGTCGCAGCACCTATAAGTGTGCACAGGAAGCCGCATCATCGCAGTAATTGCTTACTTAGTCAACACCTGAGGTTCAACAGCGAACGACAGGAATTGTTAATCGAGGGCCGGACCCCTTCACTGGTGTAAAGTGCATGTGCAAATGCATAGCCAATAAAAACAATATAAGTACGTAAAATACAATTAATACCAGAATGCTTCATTACAAAAATACACTCATGTCTATTTTTTCATTTAACACCAAAGGACCCATTGCATCTGTGCGTAGGATCCACCTCGTTTCTCTTCTCAGAAGCTCCCTCTCCCTGTCACCACCTCTCTCAGTGCGATTAACTATTTCAAGACCGGCAAAGGTTAATACGCTGGGATTTCCATTATGTGCCCTGTTCACGTGATCTATTAACCGTGGGACCCCCTTCCCTGTTTTTAAGGAGTTCAGGTGTTCGCGGAATCTTTCAAATAAGCAGCGGATGGTTTTACCAATGTAGAAGCGTCCGCATCTACATAAAATAATATAAACCACAAATTAGCTGCGGCAGGTAATAAGTGGAAAAACTTTGTGTACTATCCCTGCAATAGAGATCACTTGCAATTGGGAATTAAAGCTGCAGAAGGAACAGCTTCTGCAACTCCTATTCCCCTTTGGTCTCTGTTCAGACAGCCATGTGAAGCGTTTTATTTCTGTAGTGACTGGTTACTACTTGATCACGTATTGTGGGACACTTTCTAAACGCTATCACTGGTTTTGTGTCTTTAAGTTGTTTTAGTGATTCATCCCTCACTAAAATATTCCAGTTTTTTCCTATGACCTGTTTTATTCTCTCTGCCATGGGACTAAATTTAAAGGAGAAAGCAAAAGGTGGGGGAGGGGGGGGGGATTTTGTTGCAGTTGTGCCCTCCCTCAATTCGGTCTGGTGTACTCTTGACGCTTTTAGCATCGCTTCATTTAACAATTCTGAGGGATAACCTCTACGTCTCAGCCTCTCGCGCAAATCCAGCGCCTGTTTTTCATAGTTAGTTGGGGTAGTATTTATACGCGCAAGTCGTCTAAATTGGCCATAAGGCACCGATTTTTTTCACTGTATTTGGGTGATAACTAGAGAAGTGGAGGAGGGAGTTGGCGGCGGTCGGCTTACAAAATCCCTCCGTCACCAACTCCCCCCCCCCACCACAGACACCACCACATCCAGGAACTCGATTTTATTGCCCCCAAAATGGTAAGTGAAACGCATATGCATGTCATTCTGTACATTCAGATGTTCCACAAAATCCTGAAACTGTGCCTCCTCGCTGGACCATATAATGAAAATATCGTCCACAAATCTATTATAGGCATGTATATGTTTAAAAAATGGATTGGAAACAATATACAAAGCGATCTTCGAGCCAGGTACAGATTGGCAAACATACATGCCACAGGGGTACCCATCGCGGTACCAACCAGTTGTTTATACCAAGAATCTCCAAACATGAAGGCATTGTTGGTGAGAATTAATTTCAGGCCCTCTGTGATGAACAAATTGAAGTCCTCACTCCTATCTGTATTTTGTAGGACTTCCATCACTGCCGCAATGCCCCCATCTTGAGGGATCCGGGTATAGAGACTATCTACATCGAGGGACACTAGTCGAAACTCCTCCCGCCACTGAATATTAGTCAGTGACCGGAGGAGGTCCGACGTGTCCCTCAGATGTGAGGGTATCATGTTGACAATAGGTCTCAAATGCCAATCTATATACTTGGACAGCAGTTCAGTCACTGACCCAGTCCCGGAAACAATAGGTCTCCCTGGGGGCTGGGTCAGTGACTTATGTATTTTTGGTAAAAAATACCAAGTGGGGCGTCTCGGGAAAGTAGGAAGTAATTTTTCAGCCTGTTTGCGTGACAGAATGCTTTTCTCTACATATGTATGCAGAAACCTTCTTAAAGTGTTCTGGATTTTCCAAGTGGGGTCTGCGGTCAATTTCTCATATACCTCTCTGTCGTCTAGTTGTCTTGCTGCTTCAGAGACATAATAAGACCTGCTGAGTATAACTATATTACCCCCTTTGTCCGCCGACTTCACCACTAAATCCTCTCGATTTTTAAGCCACTTCAAAGCCGCCTTCTCTACATCTGTGAGGTTGTTTTCTGCAAGAGGATATATCAAAGCCTTGACATCCTCCATGACCCTCTGTTGGAAGAGGTCAATGCTAGAGCCGGCGGGCAAGGGGGGACAATAGGTAGAGCGGATGCCCCCTGTAAATGTAGAGCATTCATTACCCTGTGTGTGATCCCTTAAGACTGAATCTGTCATGGCTTCAAGACAGGAGATTTCCTCGTCGCTAAAATTTGCGTTAATGCTGAAGCCCAAAGGGCCAATACTCAAAGGTCGTTCACCTTCAAGCTGATTGGGGGTTGTTTTAGGGATTGTAGGGTTGTCGTATAATCTTTTTAGGTTAATTTTCTGGTGGCTTTGAATAGATCAATCTCGAACTGAACAGGATCGAATTGCTCCGTGAGACTGTAACTGAGGCCCTTATTGAGCACCCGTTCACAGTCACGGGGCAACTCGATCCCGGCCAAGTTCACCACCAGATTCTCTTCGCTGATAGGTTCCTCCTCTATCGTTTCCAGGTTTAAACTTGGCCTGATACAGCAAAAACCACTGATTTAGGGAATTGCTAATTTGGGAATTGTATTTCAACCCAGGAAAAAATATATCCTTTGCCAGACAGCAGACAGTATTACAATTGGCTGGCCACAGCTGAAACACCAGATTTAGGGTACTGCTATTTTGGCAATTGTATTTCACCCCTCAATAAAATAGCAAGCACAGCCAAGCCCCTGATGTAGGATATAGCAACAAAAAAAAAAACACACTATTGATGGTTAAATGGACTTGGTGGCATCTTGTGCTGGCGCACCACAAGACACAAAATGGCGGCCAATCACCTCAGAAAAAAGTGACAGAAAAATGCGCTGGGCAGCCTTAAAACAGTGAGCAATTAAATAGCAGAGGTTGAATGATTCACAGCTGTAGATCGATCACTTCAGTAATTGTTTTTGCTGAGTAAATCCCTGCCTAATCTTGCCCTAACAGCAGCAGCTGCAACCTCTCCCTACACTGATCAGAGCAGAGTGACGGGCGGCGCTACGTGATTCCAGCTTAAATATAGGCTGGGTCACATGGTGCACTGGCCAATCACAGCCATGCCAATAGTAGGCATGGCTGTGACGGCCTCTTGGGGCAAGTAGTATGACGCTTGTTGATTGGCTGCTTTGCAGCCTTTCAAAAAGCACCGAACCCGGACTTTTACGAAAATGTTCGGGTCCGTGTCACGAACACCCCAAAATTCGGTACGAACCCGAACTATATAGTTCGGGTTCGCTCATCCCTAATTCTAATTTATTCACATAAATAATATAGACTGTTAATCGGAGACAGCATAAATATTCAGACAACTCTGAACAAAACAACAAGGCCAGTAGATGGCAGTGTTAACCTAAAGTACAGTACGTACAAGTTAACAGACTTACAAGCACAATTACTGTGGCACCCCTTTCTTGTTACTCTTTTATTCCTATTCATGTAAATAGAAGAACGTAAAGAAAAAAACATGAAAAGTAAATAAAAGACAATGTTCTCAGATCCTAAAAGGCAGGAAATGGTTAATCTTGGGCTTGTATATGAAATGGACATTCTCTGATATGCAGCGCACTTACGAATTCAGCTTTGATAAACTCTTGGGTGAATGCGGTTAATTTGTTTCATTTGTTCAACGATCTCAGAAGTAATATGAGTTTTTATTTTTCTAAAGGTTCAATAAATGAAGAGGCAGATGTACACGGAGTGCTGGCGGTGGCAGGAAAAGACAGCTTAATACCAGATATATAGGAAGCAAATGTTACCTGCCCCTTCCCCTCATCTTGGGAGACATCAGGCGTGTATACATAAGATGAACATCGGGAAGAGGGAGATAGAAGAATGTATTTGAATACTTTTTTCAATCATGCCTGCTAATGCAGAACATTCGCCTATCTGGCACCTTCTGGATTAAAGTTGACATCCTAAACCACTGTTAGATTTCATGGCTAATTTCGGATATGGAAGCTACAGTCGGCTCATTCTCTGTATATGACCAGTAGTGACAGAAGCCTCTATATATAGAAATGAAAGGAATTTGAGGTCAAAAAGATCTTCTTTGGGTCAGTAGAACTTCTAGTCATTTCCTGTGAGTCTTGGCCATTTACAGTCCCTGCAGCCTATTTTTGGAAATCACAATTGATGTGAACAGGGGCTGGGAGAAAAAAACCTCGAAAATAAAACGATTTATACGCTGCCTCAGCCATCGTAAATAATGTCCCACCGAATACACCAGCTGGAACAGACAACCCCTAAAACAGTTCTTTCATCTACAGCTTAATAGTCTGCCTGATAATATATCGTTATTGCATATATTCTGTAATGTATCTAAGCCCACTATACAGGATACTCGTTTAGAAAAACACAGCACTACAAAAGCCATCATGTTCTGCTGAGAAAATGTACCTATTCTGAAATACTGTTGGGGGAGAAGTGTCAATTTTGACGTACATTTTTTTTCCCTTAGTCCTAACAGCAGCTCAAGTGGGATTTGCCCCTGCCAAGTAAACTAATTAATTAATTAATGCCCACCTCTATATAACCCGCCCCCTGTCTGGATGGGGTCGCTTTTCTTAACAAGTAATCAACCACAACCCCCAGAGGGTGGGAAATTTGTGTGCTGCTGTTAGGACTAAGGGAAAACAAATGTACGTCAAAATTGACGCTTCCCTTTAGTCCTAACCAGCAGCACAAGTGGGGAAGTAGCAAGGACTTTACACAAATTGGGAGGGCAGAAAAGATTTTAGTGTAAGCAGATATATCTATATATAACCTCCCCGCCCTTTTTTATTTAATTTTTTTATGGGAAAGCAGCACTTAGAATAGAGTGTCCAAAGGTAGCTCCCTCTGCTCGCCTTGCGTCTAGACGATAATGTGTAATGAAAGTGTTCTGGGAACTCCAAGAGGCGGCAGCGCAAATCTGGTCTAAAGGAATTAATTTCCTATCGGCATAAGACGTTGATACTGCCCTGGTCGAATGGGCAGACACAAAAGAACGGAAGCGACAAGTTTTGGGACAGAAAGGCCAGACGGATAGCTTCTTTGATCCACCTACTCAAAGTGGGCTTGGAGGCTTTAAGCGCTCTGTTTTTTCCCGAGTAGGATAAAAGAAGATTTTCTGACCTTCTGAAATCCGCTGTTCTGTCCAAATACACCTTTAGAACCCTTAGGATGTCCAGGGTGAGTAACCTTTCCTCTTCTAGAGAAGTTGGCGCAGGGGAAAACTTTGATAGTGTTATAGTCTGATTAATATTTGAAAATGACGGAACCTTTGGTAAAAAAAAAGGTTGGAAGGAATCTCAACAGGATCCTGTCCTGGAGGAATGTTAAGTACGTATCTGCTGCTCCTAGAGCTTGAAGTTCCCCAATTATTTTAGCCGAGGTAATAGCTATAATAGAAAGGTGACTTTGAGAGATAGGGATCTCAAGTCTACCTCCTCTAAAGGCTCAAGGGGGGGGGGGGGGACACAACCCTTTTAGAACTATTGCTAGATCCCATTCAGGGGTCGGCTTCAGGATGCTAGGTTTAAGTCTCTGAGCTCCTTTAAGGAACCTCCTGATTAGGTGGTCTTGAGAAATCGGCCTACCAATGCATGCCGACAAGGCAGAGATATGAGCTCTGAGCGTAGATGGGCATAGACCATCCTGAAGGAACTGTAGAATTGCAGAGAGAGGAGGATCTGAGGGAACTACCTCTCTATCAGTACACCATAGTAGGAATATCTTGTATATCCTAGAGTATTTCCTGTTTGTGGACGCCACCCTGGAGTGAGAGATTGTTATCAAGACCTCCGCAGATAACCCTCTAGCATCAAGAAGGGACCTGTCAATCTCCAGGCTGTCAGACTGAGCCTCCTCAGATCTAGACAGGGACCTGTGTCCTGATACACTAGGTCCTGTATTAGGGGAAGTCTCCAATATGTGCCCTGACTCATCTGCATGAGCTGGGTGAACCAAGACCTCTTTGGCCAGAATGGCAGGTATCATGGAAATTGGAGGGAACACATAAGCCAGCCTGAACCTCCAAGTTATAGACAGAGCGTCTATCGCTACAGGATTGTCCTCCGCTGACATGTGGCCTAACATCCTCATGAGAACCCTGATGGACATCCGTCTGGGTGGAAGTAGAAACTCTGCAGCTTTTATTACCCTGTCTCTTCTCTGTGGACAAATACCAATGGCGGGTGAACCTAGTCTGGTGGTTCCAAGTGAACCAAATGAATCCAACCGGAAACAGAATACACTGTAAAAACACTGTATTACACTGTAAAAGGCGCCACTCCCAAAGATACGAAAGAGATAGATGTGGTAGATAGTGCCCCCTATACCGGAGGATGCTATTATGATAATGATAAAAGCATATACAGAATACTCTCCTAAAGGGAGATTCCTGTTTTGAGAGTTGGAGTACTCACTTCACAGGGGGGGGGGGGGGTAGTCACAGGATAAAGCTCAAGACACCCGTGGCTAACTGCCCCCCTCGCCGGGATCTCCTGTCAGATGGTATAAATTGATGGCAGCCAACAACAAGGCTTCTGATCAATGCAGTTTATTATAGTAAAATAGCCCAACGCGTTTCGGAGGTCTTATAATCCTTCTTCTTCAGGGGTATTAAAGAAGAAAAAAGTTCACGACATACAATATAATCAAATCAGTTCAATATACAAACAAAAGGGTGCACACAATAAAATACTCATAAATGGATATAATCAATAGCTTGGAACACCTGTGATCACAAACATACCAAGTGAGATACAGAGTCAGACTATAATGTATTCCATTCGTACATAGTGTCCTATGATGTATGGATCAAGTAAAATAAGGAGTCAAACTGTAATATAATATATGAATCAAATAAATTAAAATAGGGAGTCAGATTGTAATGTATTCCATTTGTACACAGTGTCCTATAGTATATGAATCATTATATCAACCCAATCCTCACTCTAAGCAGACTTAGATTCTATGTTTAGCAATGTAGCAATTGGGCAGCACATGGGGGTGGCGTCCAGGAAAGGAAAGGCCCAAACCGGAAGTTATCTGACACTCCCGGCTAAAACCTAACCGGTGGCCACAGAGGCGAGGGAATAATCCACCTGACTACCTTCACATGTGCCCACAGTCTTCACCGTAATTTCGGTGTCAGACTATGGGTTTAGGGCCAGAAAACGCACCGCGACTTCTGGTAAGAGGCTCAAATGTCACTTCCTGTGCGTTCCACAGTGGAACGCACAGCATCCTCCGGCAGGGATCGCGGCCCCCCACTGCATTCTACAACGGACCTAATAAGCAGATCCTGCACAATATACGACATAGATGTTGTACCCCTGCAAAATTCTTTGTTATATATTACTGGAGAGAAAGTTAATGTATAGTAATTCCTAAGGATAAAGCTGCAAGGCTAAATCAACTAAGAATGTATAATATAATTATGGTTAATAAGAATAAATAGAATAAAACATTTGGAAGAAAATAGAATTGATACAACTATAAAAAAAATATAAATATCTGCTGGATAGTTACTAAATAATAATAAGTAATAATAAAATGGGAATAGAATTAAAACCTATAATTAATGCAATTCAATGGGGAATCTGTAAAACATAGCTGGACTGCTGGTATATTTAGAATATAACTAAACTATTTTTTATTTTATTTTTTTATAATTAATTCATATTCGAGGCACTCGTTAAGACCGAATGGTGTTAGAGTGTTCAGGTGAAATATCCAGTACATTTATTTTTTGCACAGTGTCTGGAAACAGTATGTGACCTGTTCAATTGGTGTCACACGTAGGCATGTGGGGTTGCTTTCATGTACTTTCGCAAAGTGTCTAGAAACGCTATGGGTGAGCACTTTCCTCGTAATATTGGAGCGATGCTCGTTCATTCTTTCCCGCAGGGTCTGTGTGGTGCGGCCCACGTAAAAGAGTGAACAAGAGCATTGGAGGAGATAAATCACATTCGTTGTGCTGCAATCCATATGTTGTTTGAATGTGAATACTTCGTTATTCGAGGGATTTTTTATATTCCGAGTGCCATGCGCAATCATAAGGCAACACTTACACCTACTACCTTTGCACTTAAATATGCCTGGTGTGCCTTTTGTTGTTTTGGAGAGGTGGTTTCAAAGAGGATCCTTTAATAGTATAGACCATTTTTTTCTTAGAATTTCTCGGATCAGGTTATGTTGGGAACTGTATCTAGTGACCAGACTTAAACGGCGGGTTGAATTGTGGTCCTTTGTTCCGGATGTTGCGTTGTCTGCCTTTGGTTGTAGGCTCTCTTGTTGGGTAGTTTGAGATTCTTTTGACAGAGTTTTCTAATAATTTTTTGGGGTAGCCTTTATCTCTGAATCTCTTTTTAAGGAACCCTAGTTGACTCTTCGCGGTATGGTCTTCGGAACAATTTCTCCTGATCCTTTTTAGTTGACTGAAGGGAATGTTCCTAATCCACTTTGAATGATGACAACTCGTGTATTCTAAATAACTATTAGCGCCAACAGTCTTGAAGTGCGTCTGTGTAACAATTTTCTTATTCTCTATGGTGAGTTTGAGGTCTAGAAAAATAACCAATGTAGTACTAAATTCTAAAGTGAAAGACAAGTTCCAGTCATTTGAATTAAGTTTCACAATGAAATTACATAGTGCCATACTATCACCCTTCCAAACAAAGATAATGTCGTCTATGTATCTACGGTAAAATTTAATATTCGGATGGGATAAAAGACCAAACTTTTCCTCGAACCTGCCCATAAACAAATTGGCGTAGGAAGGCGCAAATTTTGTACCCATTGCCGTACCTTGAGTTTGTAAATAAAAATTGTTATTAAAAGTAAAATAATTGTGTTTTAAAATAAATTCCATGGCACTACCAATAAAATCCCTCTGACTAACTGGCATCTGTGTGTCCTGGGAAAACGTCTGAATTATAGCAGCAGTACCTAATTCATGTCTAATATTCGTGTAAAGGGCTGACACATCTAGTGTGACCCAAATAAAATCATCTTCCCAACAAAAACTTTCTAACGAACAAATCAGGTGGGCTGTATCCCTAATGTAAGAGGGGAGCTCGGTGACGTATTTCTGTAAATAATTGTCCACATAGGCCGATAGATTTGCCGTTAGGCTCCCAACCCCTGATATGATCGGCCTACCTGGGGGGTTGGTTAAAGATTTATGTATCTTAGGTAAAAAGTAGAAACGTGGAGTGGAGGGGTGTTTTTCAATTTTTTATCAATTACACCTCCTTCATACCCTGATAGAACCAGATCACAGAGTAATTTTTTGAACTCACGAGTGGGGTCTTCTGGGAGGGGCTTATAGAAATTTTTGTCTGAAAGAATCCTCATAGATTCCGCGATATAATATTCTGTGTCTAGAATTACAATCCCCCCCCCTCCCTTGTCTGCGCTTTTTATAACGATTTCCTTGTTCCTCATGAGGGTTTATGATGGCAAGTTTTTATTTATGTTTCAAATTCTCCTTAATCTTGCACCCTAGTCCCTTGTCGGTGTTATCCGTTTTCGGTTTGGCTAAAGCACCTTTGAGGTCCCTCATTGTTACGTCATAGAAATATTCTATATAGGGGCCTCTGCTTTCTAGTGGGTAAAAGTTAGATTTCCCTTTAAGGTCACAGGGGATAGGTGTCTGGTTGGATGTATCAATCGGGGCGGGGGTTGGTTAGGACATACCCTTAGGTTCTAGAGATTTGCCCGTAAAATGCCTATGTAGTGTTAGTTTCCTAATAAGTTGGTTTAGATCAACAAATACCTTGAAAAGATCAGATTGATCAGTGGGACAGAATGAGAGTCCCTTGCTCAAAAGTGATATCTCACTGGAATCTAAATGGTACTTTGAAAGATTGAATATCCCCTTGGATCTTTCTATTGAGGTGGGTGATGTTATTTCAGGTTCTTCTTTGGTTTAAATTTTTTCTTTGCGGGACTGTCTACGTTTTCCTCCTCCCTCTATGCCGGAAATTTGTCTTTTGCGAGGTCGTGGGGGGGAAAGAATTTTGTGATTTTGGTGAGATGGACCTGGGTTTGAGGTTGACTCATTGGTGTCAAATATGGGCATACGGATAGAGTGGTAGTCAAGTTTTTTTGCATTGGAGGTGTCGTGTTCTTTGTTTGGCTGTTGGCGAAATTCGCTCTAAAAAACTATTCTCTACTATTGTTGATGTTAATTTAAAAAATGGTCTGGGCTACTGGTGGATACTGAGAGAGTGGAAATATCAAAAATAGATGTTCCAGGTTCTGGACTATTACTCGGCACTGAATGTGTTGAAAATGTTGAAATATCTAAAATTGGCGTAACCGGTTTTGGGGATTTGGGATCTGCTGATGCCTTCAATTGGTCTGTAGTTGTTTCAGTATGGGGTCCTTCCAAATCGGTAGGGCGACTAACTATTGGTGTGTGGTATATAGAGGTATTATAATGATTGAGAAGTCTCCCATCTTCGGACTTTCGTGTGTCTTTTATATTTTTATTTTATATATCTTATTCACTATTTTTTCTTTCTATTCACACTTCCATCTTCTCCATCCCTCTGGCGCCTTTTCTCCAGGACCCTCAGTCCTGAGGGAACCACTCAACCTCTTTTTTTCTTGTCTCTTATTGTCTTCTCTGTGGAGACAGGAACAGGGTCATTCGCTGCGAGTTGATCACAAACCCTAGGAACGTTCTCGTGGTAGATGGGATCAACTATGACTTGTCCCAGTTTATGAGCCAACCTAGATTCTGCAGAGTGTGGAGAGCTTGCTGAAGCTGAGTCTGCAGGACGACTGCGGAGGCGGCTTTTAGAAGCCAATCGTCTAAATAGGGAAAGATTTCTAACCCTAGAAGTCTTAAATGCTCGACAACAGGATCCGCCACCTTTGTAAAGGTGTGCGGCGCAGGGGAAATGCCGAAGGGCAACACAGCAAATTGGTAGGGATTCACTACTCCTTCTATGGTCACAGCAACTCTGAGATATTTTCTGTGCGCTGGATGGATGGGAACATGAAGGTAAGCATCCTTCAGATCTATCGTCACCATCATATCTCCTGGGTTCAGGATGTTTAGAACTGATCGAATGGTTTCCATCCGGAAACGCTTCTTCCTGATGAAACAATTTAGATAGCGTAGGTTGATAATCATACGCCAATCCCCTGATGGCTTTGGTACCAGAAAAATGGGAGAATAAACTCCCCGACCTTGCTCGCGAGGAGAAAGTTCCTCCAACGCCCCCTTTTGTATGTACTGCCGTACCGAGTCCTCCAGGACTAACTGTCTGATGGGAGTTAAAACCCTCGTCAGGATGAATCTCTCCTGAGGTAGGGAAATAAAATAGCTTTTGTACCCCGATGTTATCACCTCTAACACCCATGGGTCCGGAATTTTTTGATTCCAAAAATTTTGTACAAACTTAAACGACCTCCGACTGGAGGATTGAAACAAGGGTTTTGGACTGGAACAGTGGGGGGTGGGGACGGGGAACCGAAGGGCTGCCGAGTGTCATGGTTCAGCCCTGCGGTTACCGCGACCTCTACCTCTTTTATTGCCTTCAGGGCGCCTCTGGGTTCTGTCTCTCCCCTGGAATCTTGCGCCTCTACCTCTTCTTCGACCCCGAAAGGATTGTTAAGGAAGGGACTTCCCCTTTTTATCCGCCAGGTCCTCCATTAGGCAATCAAGTTCAGATCTGAATAGCCTGCCCGGCTCATAGGGAAGGGAGCAGAGGTTAAACTTCGATGTATTGTCTGCTGCCCATGGCTTCAGCCAAAGAGGACGCCTGCTGGCCGAAGAGAGTGCCATAGATTTGGCAGCTAATTGGCAGCATTTTAAACTGGTCCAGAATATCGTCTCTGGCAACCCCAGAATCCAGATCAGACTGGATTCTGAGTGTGCGGGCGCGGACAAAATTAGGGACCTCACTGCAGGCTATAGCCACAGAGGCGGCTGCAGCAGAGTAATTGCATCTGAGCGAGCATTCTGCTCGTCTGTCTAGGGGGTCTTTTAAGTTACCGCCGTCGTCAGAGGGAACTAAGGTTCTCCTAGAGCAGGCATGCTCAACCTGCGGCCCTCCAGCTGTTGCGAAACTACAACTCCCAGCATGCCTTAACAGCCTACAGCTATCAGCCTACAGCAGGGCAGGGTGGGAGTTGTAGTTTTACAACAGCTGGAGGGCCGCAGGTTGAGCATCCCTGTCCTAGAGAGTTTGGATATCACCATATACACTTTAGGAGGCGGAAACCAACCCTGCGAATCTCCTTCCTGCAAGGGAAACATTTAATTTAAACCTTTTTGTCAGAACCGGACCTTTCTCCGGCTGTTTCCATTCTATCGTCATTAGCTTTTTCAGAGACTCATCCACTTTAAAGGCCCTTGGCCCTCTAGAGGTGGACTGTGGAGCTTCCCCCTGCTCAACATCCTGGTCCCTTGATCTGATGGAGCGTAATAATCTTTGAGTCTTTTCGGCCGGAAAGAGAAAGGCCGAGTCCTCCTCTTCAGAGGAGGAATTATCTTCGATCGACACAACGTCCTCGTTCATAGGGACAGGCCCTGGAGAGTCTTTTGTTAAAGACTGCGCCTTTATCTCTGCGATGGAGGTATCCATTAATTCCTTCATCCAGGAAAACATCTCCACCACAGTAGGCTCTGGATTAGTCGGTCTAGGTCGAGATTAGTCGGTCTAGGTCGACAGCCTGGGCAACGGTGGAATTCATATGAATCAGGTAAAGGGGTGCCACAGCTGGAACAAGCAAGATGTCTTTGCTTATGAGTAGACTTCCCAAGAGAGGGCGATGACATTTTGGAGATAAGCTGAAAAACAAAAAATTAGCAAGCAATTCAACAGATGTCAGCTGCACACAGGACTGAGTGCAACATTGACATCCAGAACCTGGAGCTTTAAATAAGGGTCAGGACACGATGCAACCCCCCACCCCCGGAAGTGGAACTAAATAATTTTAATTTATATTTATACTTAATGCACCCAAGCAACGCTACATCGCAAGCTGCTTAAACTTTTTGTTCCCTGCAAACTGCGCCGGAGACCAGAAGTGATGCAGGTGACGCACTTCCGATCTCGCAAGATGGCGGAGGGAGCGCAACCGGAGGACCGAACGCTGCCTTCAGCGCTCGACAGAAGCAGAAGGTAAGCGCTGTAAGCTAGAAGCGACCCTGTCCAGACAGGGGGTGGGTGATATAGGGGTGGGCATTAATTAATTAATTAATTAGATTACTTGGCAGAAATTTTTTGTTTCAATAAAATTCCGCCTGTCCTGACCAGCTTCACAGGGGCAAATCCCACTTGTGCTGCTGGTTAGGACGAAAGGGAACCACGCAGTATCACTACATTTTCCATCTTGAGCTGATGTATCCCAGCCCATCATGTGATATTGTCTATCGGAGAACCACACCGAACCACTACATTCTCTATCATGTGCTGTTGAGCTCATATATCTATCTATATATACCTTGTTTGATACTTTTATGGTGAATAACACTGCACTACATTCTCCATCATGTTGTTCTTAGCTGATGTGTCAATGTCTATCTTGGGTGATACTTTCTCGGAGAACAACACAGGACTACATTCCCATCATGCCGAGCTGATGTATCTATCTTGTTTGATGCTGTCTTGGAGAGAAACCCACAGCACTACAGTACATTCTCCTTCATAAAAGGAATGATAAATAAATGCTATAGACACCCCACCTTCTGGTAAAATATGGAAGACCCCCAAATGTATTTATAGATAATAAAAAATAAAAATTCTCAAATAATATAAAATGTAAAAAAAAAAGGCAATAGATGTCGAAAAAATATAAGATAAGCACTCTATTAATCAGCTCTATATTTACAAGCAGTAATCCAGACAGAAGAGGAACTGATAGAACGGAGGTATATTACCGGTTCTGATTACTAGAATTATATTACATATATTATATGGATCAAGGAGCAAATAACCATGAATTGTTGCTATTAATCACTATTTAATGATTGACTATTGATTAACTTCTCCATATGAACTTTGTTTGGATCGATTGGTACATTATTGCTATTGGGGGCATCAAAATTTACTGTTATTGTCCACCATATAGACCTTAAGTATTGCGTCTATTGCAGTTTCTTAATGCGGCAGCTATTTATTTTAAATAAAGAATTCTGAGGACAGATTACTGTTTGTACAATCAATTGGCTTTTTTTAACATCTATTGCCTTTTTTTAACATTGTTTATTATTTGAGAATTTTTCTTAATTATTTATATAAATAATTTTGGGGTTCTTCCATATTTTACCAGTGTCTATCGCATTTATTTATCATTCCTTTTATTACTGGTTGTTTGAATTTTGGGTTTCCCAAACGGATAAGCACACCCAGCATTTATTCACTGTATGTAGTGTGAGCACTACCAATATACTAACTTTTTACATTATCCTTCATTTCCTGCTGAGCTGATGTATCTAGTCTACCTTGTGTAATACTTTCTTGGAAAACAAAACTGCACTACATTTTACGTTCTGCCGAGCATCTAAGCCCATCATGTGTGATACCTTTTCAGATAACCACACAGCACTACACTCGTCAACATTTGCTGCCTAGCTGATGTATCCAAACCCATCGTATGCAGTTGAGTTGATATCTAAGCCAATCATGTGTGATACTCTACTGCAATTTTATTATAATCTTCAGGATGTTGTGGAACCAATGTATCTAATTGCAAGTGTGATACTTCCTCCAGGAACCACATAGCACCATATCCCGATCATAAAATCTGCCAATATATAAGAATCTCCAGACGCGTTGTGTTGCAGGGACTGCATACATAAGGCAATCACATATGACTTCCAGTAAATCTTGTTCTTGGAAATAAGGGGCAATTGGCCGCCATACGTACTGAGTTGTACCTATGTGTAGAAAGAGCACAGCAGAGGGAGATACAGCACATAGCCACGGGGTTTCTGCTATTTTAAATAGAAAAGACCCACGACAAAGGTATGCGATCAGCCATGGTCAAATGTGACCATAGCATTTTTGTAGTCCGGAAGCGGAAGTCGCGTGATTCTGCTCCGGTAATAGCTTTATCCGGCTGAGATCGGGGAACCTGTTACATCCCTGAAATAGACCGAAGTCTTAAGCAGCACTAGGTGGCAGCATTGTATTGCTATTTAGCCATCAATTAACACAATAGGCAATCTAATGATTGCCAGTTATTGTCACCCAAGATGACTTAAAAAAAGTAAAGAAAAAAAGTTTTTTACAAATATAAAAAAAAAACAAAAAAAAACATAAAAGTTCAAATCACCCCCCTTTCCTTAAAATGAAAATATTTAACCAATAAAAAAAATAAACATCTTGTCACTTCATCTACCCAATAATATTTTTTTTAAAGTGATCAAAAAGTCGCACACACTTAAAATTGGTATCACTGAAAAGAACAGATAGTCCTGCAAAAAATGAGCCCCCTCACAGCCCCATAGATATAACTATAAAAAAAAGTTTTAGGGGTCAGAATATGGTTATATATTTTTTTCTCAAAGGTTTTAATTTTTTTTCAGTATTAAAACGCAAAAACGTTTATACAAGTGTTGTATCGTTGGAACCGTACTGACCTCGAGAATGAAGATGAACGATCTACCACTAAGGGCATAGGATCTAAGCAGATTATCAAGCATTTTTGCTGCTGCCTGGAACACAGAGTCGCACCCGGACACGATGGGTCTCCCAGGGGGGTTTTCCCTATTTTTGTGGACCTTTGGTAGGGTATAAATTATGGAGCTGCAAGGATGTTGGGGAATCAGGTATTCTACCATCTTACTGGTCAGGATACCATTTTTATGGGCATTTCCCACAATCACAGATAAGTCTGTCAGGAACTCTCTAGTGGGGTCATGATCCAGTGGTAGATAAGTCCCATGGTCCCTCAGTTGTCCCAGAATAGAATTTTTATACTTAGAGCAATACATTATTACTACCCCCAAGCCTTTGTCGGCCGGCTTAATTACTATGTTCCTGTCACTAGAAAGATTCTTTAAAGCACATTGCTGTCCCTTGGACAGGTTAAGTCTCACCTTTCTTGAAGATGGTCTTTTCTCGAGGCTATTCACCTCATCTTGAACCTTCGATATATATTTCTCAATTATGTCATATCTTTTCGGTGGCATGTACTTGCTTGGTAGTTTGCATCCCTTGGTCCGTACTTGGAATGGTGAAGATAGTGGTAGTTGGTCATTCATCCAAGATGGTTTCTCAATGTCCAAATAAGCCCTTAATCTGATAGAGCGGAAGAAGCAAGACATTTCTTTGTCCAGTAGGTATGGGTTAGTGAAATTAGTCAAGACGAAGCCTAGACCCAAATTCAGTGCAGACACTTCATCCGTCGAGAGGACTCTTTTCGATAGGTTGATGGTTAAATCCTCAGAATATGAAGGATACCTGTCTAATTCCGGTCTGGATTGGTTCCCGTATTTGTGAGCTGTAATTCTGTCCGCCTCGTCCTATGTTTCTTCCCCGTATTGCGTCGGATCCATCCATTATAGATATAAGACTAAAAGAAATGTCAACTAAATTTATTGCGAGGGGTTTTCTGGCCCATATCCTACATACACATACCCACAAAGTAACAGATATCCAAAGAGGTAATTTACTGACACCTAAACTGCGTACCCAAACATCCACTCAGAAACGGATCCCTTGTGTGACTACATTCTCGCACCAGAGTATGGATATTAAAAGAATTCTAAACAAACATTGGCATATTCTTGCCAATAATTTTCCCAATGTCTTCAAGGAGATGCCCCTAATGTCTTACAAAAGGGCAAAAAACATCAGAGACTTACTGGTGAAATCCGATCTTGGGAGCAGTAAGGGCACCTCTATTCAGACCACCATCACAGGCTCCCCTATTAATGGCACATATCCTTGTCTCTCATGCGCCTAATGCAGCAATGTTACCAAGGGCCCGACTTTTACCCACCCTACGTCAGGGAAAACGTATAACATCCAGGGCCATTTCTCATGTCAAACTAACTTTGTTATCTACCTAATTAAATACCCCTGCAGGTTTGGCTCTGTAGGTCAGACTATCCAAAAAATTAAGCAATGTATTTGCCAGCACAAGTCCAATATTCGTACCAAAAAGACTGACGCTCCACTAGTCGAACATTTCATTGGACACAAACATGCAATCAGCCAATTACTATTTCAGGTAATTGACTAGATTCCTCCTCTGAGAAGAGGAGGTGATCTCCAGGCGGTGCTGCGGGAGAGAGAGATGTCATGGATTAGTCGGCTGTGTACCTTACAACCTATTGGACTTAATAAGGATTATCTTTTGGATGATTAGTATTAAGCATTGCTTTTCAATGTGTCCTGTGTGTTATTAACATTGGCCTTTCTCCTTTTTATTTTCCTTGCAGGACCAGAACTGTCCAGTAGCGGGTGGTGACATCCGCCAAGCACATTCTACAGTCCCAGCATCCTCCACGGCTTTCCATTACTTTAAGTATCCCATGCCTCAATTTAAAGTGACCTATTGCTTATGTAAACAGTGTTTCACACAACGGTAGTGTGATGGTTTGGGCCCTATTTATTTGTATGCAACAATGGCTCTCCGTCTCTCAACTGTGGTTGGCCCTGGAGTTATAATGATTCATGCTCCTATAATCTTATAATTCCACGGCCACACTTATTTGTATGTTCCAATGGTTTCCTTCACCAAGGTTGACCCTGGAATTATATATTGCTATATATGGTTTCATAAGTATATAGTTCCACGGTCACATTTCCTTGTACATACTCTAATCACATGTTTTTGTACCTATTTATTGTGCTATATCTAGCAATATGATGAGTCTCCCCTGATGCCTGTATCTTGCCATCTTGTAAGATGGCTGCCAATGAACGCTTAGGGTTTAGCGCATGTGCCATGAAGGTGTGGCCCTCCTCCTCCTTGTTACCCCGTTTTTTAAATTTGAATTGATGGCGTTAGAATACTTATGTCGAGTGACATGTCCACTGATACACTTTACATTTATTTGGTGGGATAGTGCGACTCTGTGACAGACACGTCACTTATTCTATTTGTATCCTCACCCCCACTCACCAGTGGTTCTGCCCATATGATTTGAATAGGCCGGACAGCGTGGTCACGTGACGGTTACGTCACTTCCGTCCTGCTCTGATCCCGGGATGTACTGGTCACATGACGCGCACGTCATATCCCCTCTGCGCCAGCCACCTTGCGTCCCTAGCCTCGTTTATGTATGGTACCGCCTACCCAGGTTGTCACATGCCGCTGAACCACCAATGAACATCCACTACTTAACATGGCGCTCCGCACTCTACGGTAGCATATACTTGCTATGGTTCCAATAGTGGTGAGTTTCTGAGCCTGCGGCTCCTACATTTTGGCATCATTGGGGACTTCTCTATGTTCTATTTAAATAGAGTATTGCTTCCACTGTTCTCCTGCCTTCTTGTTCTCTTCTCGGTTTTCTCCTATGCTTTTTAGCATTGCTCTGTAAGTATGAGCGCTCACTCACAGGAGTTTTGTTCTCTGTTATCTATATTTATATATATTTTCAGCCTGCCTTCAGTGATGTGGCTTGGTGCTTAGAGCAGGTCTGCGGTAGTTTTTGCCGCACGCCTGGTCTGACCTCCCTGCCACCTCTTTTAATCCATTTGTTATAGGGCTCATGTACCCTCCCATTTCTTTGGACCGTCTACCATGTCCTAAATTTTGAATAGACGTCGTATAATCATGTCTTAAAGAATATACTATCAACTACCATTCTATTATCTGTTTATATACTCTATGGCATATCATTATGTTTGGGGCTCAACCTCCCCTGTTTTGAACCTTGACTCATCAATTATGCCCTATCCTTGAACAGATTTTTTGCAACACTGTATAATCATGTCTCATAAATGTATTATGAATTACCATTCTATGAACTATTTTCCGTATATTATGTTTTGTCAGCCTGATGAAGGGCGTATGTCAGCCCGAAACGTTGCACGCAACTGATATACCACTCTCTCAGGCTGAAATAATATGAAATAAATGACTATTTATCATCATCACGGAGTGCTGTCTAAATATTTGTGTAAAAAAAAAGACCTATTAGGTATCGCCGCGTTCGTAAGAATCTGCTCTATAAAAATACCCCCCCAACCCCTCAGATGAACACGGTAAAAAAATAAAAACGGTGCAGTTTTTGGGCAAATTTTCCATTTTAATCCTTTTTTTTTTCCAATAACAAAGTAAGGGTTAACAGCCAAACAAAACTTAATATTTATTACCCTCATACTGCAGATTACAGAAACACCCCATATGTGGTCGTAAACTGCTGTATGGCCAAATGGCAGGGCGCAGAAGGAAAGGAACGCCGTATGGTTTCTGGAAGGCAGATTTTGATGGCCTTTTTGTTTTGGTACCATGTCCCATTTGAAGCGCCCCTGATGCACCCCATGAGTAAAAACTCCATAAAAGCAACCCCATCTAAAAAAATACACCCCTCAAGGTATTCAAAACTGATTTTACAAATGTGATTAACCCTTTAGGTGTTCCACAAGAGTTATTGGCAAATGGAGATGAAATTTCAGAATTTCTATTTCTGGTAACCTTGCCTCACAAAAATGTAATATAGTGTCGGGTATTTATCATATATAAAAAGATGAAATTATAAAAATTATGATTTCAGATTTTTTTATGGAAAATAAAAAAATAAAAAAAATTAAAATGGAAATTTAATTGGCGGACATATAAACGCCAGTTCTTTTATTGATGAGATCTAAAGTTAATTTGTGCAGCTAATGAAACAGGGTGCAATTAATTATACAAAATATAATTTATTATAAATACAAGCAGAAAACATGGCATACAAATACAAAGATAATATCAAAATTGACCATAAGATGGTGCTCCACCGTTTACAGGCTGACTTAAGTACAATATAATACTACTTCCTTTTATCAAATTATTACCGATTAATATACTGGTAATCAAAATATTATAATGTAACAACAACAACAAAAAAACAATAGAAATGAATCTGTGGAAAATCCCTTATGCTCAATCAGAGAATATGGCAGTAAGAGACACCTTATAAATACGCCCGTTGACCTAACTACGGATAATAAAAATCCGATCAGAGATTCCACTCTGATAACAATATTACAGGAATTCTAATGATGTGCACGTTCATTAAAATTTCCCATAAAATTAATGTTAACACTATTGACCCACTAATAATGGGGTCTCAACTATATGCCAATTGGAGCGATTTATAATTACTGCAAATAAAATGGATTATACATTACCCCTTGCTTTGGGATAAAGAGCTTTTAGAAGGGACCCAGCTTTCCAAGATTCAGATCTATCCCGTCCTGAGGTACGTTCCTGACGTGTGAAGTGATGCTGATGAATGAATTCCCAAGTGTTCTCCCTGAAGAAGTTCCAAGTGATGTTTGGCTCAAGTCCTCTTTGTCTCAAGTGATTTTTCAAGTGATCTTAGTTTTTTTTTTTTCCCCCAAAAACTGGTTTAGATATCCACATCCTTATCTATGCCCATCCCCTCTTGGATTAGGGATTTCCAATTAGATAAGGTGGGTGTTACGTATGGTAATCATGGGGATGATGTCATTTAATTGGCATTCCTTTTGCCCATCTACCACTTGATGGCACTGTTGTATCATATAGCAATTTTTAGAATTAACATATATATCCGGCTTTATTATACCTCTTAACCTTTGGTCTCTCCCAACTTAAATCAATTAGGAGGGATTCTTTCTGACACTTTAGGATCACTTTCCCAGACATCACGGATCCATTTTGACAGTCAACAGACCATCTTATTTATGGTCAGATAAGAGAACCATAAACTTCTAGCTTTTGCCCTGGTTTGTATACATCTAATTGTCACAGCTATTCGAGTAATGATGTTTGAAATACCATCAGTTCCTCTGAATAGATCCTTCTTTTAAGAACATACAACTTAGCTCTCTATATTCTCTCAGTGAGATACAATACAAAAAGATACATCATTAATTGGTTATAATACATTAATATTGCATAGTATATATATGAATCATTAACAAGTTCAAACGCTAAATAAATGTACACAGGAATATATATATATATATACGAAAAGATACCCATTCCACACCAGATGTGTTTTATGGATGTCTCTTATCAGATCTGGCTTAGCTATATAACACCCATTGTTCCTCAGACTGATATGTTTAGAGAAACCAGTGTTTTTAAGCAATAACCTCTCTTGACCCCGGTAGTTGAGACAGTTTATGTGAGACCCATTACATTCTCTTAAGATACCACATCTGTTGGCAATAACTTTTAAAACAATATACATTGTATGCCAGTGACCATCATGATCTTCTCTGGCTTATTCCAACAGAAAGTTTGGCCTCTTAAAGGGAATGTGAATCTCCATTTTGGTTCTAATATTGTCAGACCTTAATGTGCGGATATAAATATGCCCGACAATAGATAAACCAAAAATCATATGTACCCTAAAAATAGTCCCAACAAAACTGCCACCTTATCCTGTAGTTTCCAAAATGGGGTCACTTTATGTAGTTTCTACTCTAGGGGTGCATCAGGGAGGCTTTAAATGGGACATGGTGTAAATAAACCAGTCCAGCAAAATGTACCTTCCAAAAACCACACGGCGCACCTTTCGCTCTACACCCTACTGTGTGCCCCTACCATAGTTTACGGCCACATATGGGGTGTTTGTGCAAACTACAGAATCGGGGCAATAAATATAGCATTTTGTTTGGCTGTTAACCCTTGCTTTGTTACTGGAAAAAATTGATTAAAATGGAAAATATGCCCAAAAATCTAAATTCTGAAATTTTATCTCCATTTGCCATTAACTCTTGTTTAACACCTAAAGGGTTAACGATGTTTGTAAAATCAGTTTTGAATACCTTGAGGGGTGGTTTCTATTATGTAAGCCTTACAAAGTGACTTCAGACCTGAACTGGTCCCTAAAAATTTGATTTTTGAAAAATTTCAAGATTTGCCTCTAAACTTCTAACCCTTGTAACGTCCCCAAAAACTAAAATGTCATTCCCAAAATGATCCAAACATGAAGTAGACATATGGGGAATGTAAAGTAATAACTATTTTTGGAGGTATTACTATGTATGATAGAAGTAGAGAAATTGAAACTGTCACCACCAGATCTTTGAGAAGTTCTGATAGACGTTCTTCAGTACCTCCTGCATGGTCTTCTTTTGTTATGGTTTCGTTTTGACATCTCTCCTCCCTCTCCCAGCTGTCATCTATTAGCAGTGATTGCCTCCCTATATATCTCCTCCCCATACTGCCTCACCTTGCGGTTTATACAACTTCCTGGAGTGTGCTCATGCTGCAAGCTGCAACTGATGCTTCTACAAATAAGTCTGTTCATTTATTTGTGTTTTCCTGTTGCCTTGATCCTAGGTGACCCTGACTCCCTCCGTATTAAGTGTAGGAAGCCGGTGGTCGTGTCCCCTCACTATTATAGGGTGTTCAGGTGTCATACAGTCGAGGCACGAGGGCATGCAATTATCTTTCATAGAGATCTTTGCATGGGCTGAGAAGACAGGGAGAGCTTTAGGGCTTTAATAGGGGTCACCGATTTGTTCCTTAGTTTCAGATCAAGCCAGTTGGATCCTTATTTGTAACTTCTTGTTTTCTGTTACACCATCCGTGACAGAAACTTGGAAATTTGCAATTTTTTCCCAATTTTTGGTAGATTTAGTATTTTTTTTATAAATAAAAATGATTTTTTTTTACTTCATTTTACCAGTGTCATGAAGTACAATATGTGACGAAAAAACAATCTCAGAATGGCCTGGATAAGTAAAAGTGTTTTACAGTTATGATATGAAAGGTTTGGCGGCTCACTCACTGCTTACTAGTGGAATAGGTGCACTGCCGCACAGCACTCCCTATTGCTGATAGATTACAAAATTTACCATGGTAAACAGACAGTGAGGGACGACATAAGGAAGAAATTTACATTCACAATTGGATGCTGAACAAATTTGAAAACCCCGCCTGGAATTGAAAGTCACCTGACCATCCAGTGGAACCACGTCGGACGCCACAAACAGGTCCTGGAAAGCCAAAGCTATAAAGAACATTGCAAAGCAATATCCAGCAACACCAGGGATTTTCTATAGAAAAGATCGGATCCACAGGTCCTTACAGCTCACAACAGAGCAATCGCATTTCGAAGGACAAGCGGTCTATAGGAGTGGTAAAGTACCTCTGCGATTTTTACAACTAACGCTAAAGTACCTTTGTGACTTTTTACAACTAATATTGGCTCTTTGGCTCCACCCTGGTGATCATTATATGTACCTCTGAACACAAACTATCGGGGACATTGATATATTTGGGCTCTAGAGACTTAATTCAGCGATTCCTAGGAGGCTATATGTGTGATTTTAGAGTATTTTATGTATCTTATGTTAATTTTGCCCAACTTGCCCAAACGCGTTTCAGGGTATACACCCCTTCCTCAGTGGGGTGTATACCCTGAAACGCGTTTGGGCAAGTTGGGACAGTGAGTCTTCTTTTTCCCCCGATACTACAAGTGACCGAGCAGTGACAACGCCGGCCGGGGTGATTCGTAGAACCAGTCTCGCATCTGAGGTGGTGTTCAGAAACATAAAGAGAGACGCTACTACAGCTACAATAGCTTCAGCTGGTGAGTCACGTGAGACGTCACGCTTTGACTCTGAACCACGTGGGACGCCGCGTTCAGCTGTGCTAGGCTGACATTCCTCTCGACCACAGCGAGACTACTGCAGGCTCACGGTAAGAAGCGCTTACTGCCATTTTCTCCAGGACTTGATTTTATCATCGATTTCCCTGCTCTGGAGGCCTGAAGCCGGACATTGTGTGGCAATATTGCTTCATTCAATCTAACCACACACCTCTTATATTGCTACTAGGTGTATGTGGATTCACTGAGACTGATTTCCACTGAGGACAGTGTCCCATGAACCCCTGAACTTTTGTGTTATAATTAGGACCCCACTGTTCAGTTCTTTTTGATTTATTTTATTTTATTGAATTAATTGATGTGGTTTTTTAATTTTATATGTGATGCGTGTGATTTATATTAAATATCTATTTAGATAACATTTTATTCTGACTACCGTTTTCTGTTCCCATTTAAGGAGTGCCCCTCTACTTTTTATTCTATTTTTGTCTACTTACGGTCTGGGTGGACCAAGAGGTGAGCACCCATTTCCATCCGGTCTATAGGTTGAGCCGCTGTTCTCCAATATTTGCTATATATAATAGAATTGACAAAAACTATTAATATGACACATAAGTTAGAAATAACTGTGTAATGCAGGGAGCAGGGGCACATCAGAAATAGAGCAAGAGTGCCGGCACACGGTATAAATACACAATATGGTACACAGAAGAGAAAAGAATACCGAGATAGTAGCTGCACATCTATAAAAATATCAAATTTATTTAAAGCAACAGACACAACAGAGAATGGGTTACAAACATTGTATACAATGAATCTGGGTCATGTGAACTGAATATAGACACATGTCCCCCTGACTCACCACAAGGGCATGAACATTCCCCCACATGTGCAAATAAGCAGCAGCTGAAAATACATGTAATCCATCAACAATGAGAAAAATGGAAAGCTATAATACTTATCATTTAAGATAGCATGGTGGGGGTATGCGTGGTGGTCAGAAAACAAGCCCAACACGTATCGCCAGGCTCTGCTGGCTTCCTCAGGGGTGCCTGTTCCTGAATGACACATAGGTTCATATATACACATAGTAATCATTAATGACAATCGATTTAACCTGTGTCGAGGCGGCAGAGCGGGGCGTGGGGGCGGCAACCTTCCACTCAGCTGGTCAGTGGGAGGGATGAGGGGAGGAAACGGGGCTAAGTATATTGAATATGCGCTTTAGATGTGCGCTTATTGCTGCTCATGTAAATTCCGACATGGGCAGCGGCCAGTGTGCGCCGCCGAGCCTGCGCGTCCTGCATAAGTTAGAAATAAAACAATTGCAAAAATTAAATTTAAGTAAATGTAAAGCGATAAAAAAAATTCTCTATAAATTATCCGGATTTAATACTGTTTTGAAACTACTCAAATGCTGGCGTTTTATGTCCTCCTTGTTTGGCCTTTCCTGGTTTAATAGATTTGGTGGAAGATTGGGTGCTCGTGATGTCCATTGTGACTTGAGGTCACCCTTGACTATTTTTAGTACATCTACACAAATGTCTTCAAGGTAGTCTACAGACACCTTTTCAAAATCATCACGAACTATCCACTTTGAGGACCCTTAGGGAACCACCAAACATGTCCTTTTGGTGCCAGTTGTTTCAGTGTTTCGCTTTGCAACCGCTGACAACTGCCTGTTCTCTACCTATATTTTTATTATGAGTCAGGGCAGCAAGTTTAGTGCGGGCCTTCATAGCATCTATACCAAAGTGAATTCTTTTTGTACGATACTTTAATGCGAGACTGTGAAAGTTCTCCAAATGACCCGTATGACAATTCCTTGTTAAATGTGGCAGATCCTTTTGTAGGGCATTTCCGGTTACAATTTTTTCTATTTTGGTGAATGGTGGTGTTTCTACAGTGAGCCAAAAAACTGTACCTTCTTTATCTTCGATGCTTCCGTGTGAACAATTGCTGTAGTGTTCCACTCCATTTATGTCGGGTAACAATATGGTGGAGCAAGGAGAACAATTATTCCCGTAGTAGATCTGAATTAGCGTTGCATGTCTGAATGCTCCACCAAAAATGCAGTATGATCTTGTTTATCCATGGCGTAATTTGCTTACATAATTTGAGACGGCTGGCATTACTTAATTTCTTCTTTAGAGACTTGGCATAATGCCACACGTCGAACTGATGGTTAATTCTCGGATAGTCTAGACGTAATTTTTTTTGAATACTAATATGACGGTCAGATGCGAATATTTTTATGTTGAATCCGGTATTCAGCAGTCGCTCTATTACAATTGTGAAGCCATGTTTTTCCATTGCTACTGAGAATGTGTATTGAGTACCCTGTACAATTTCAAAGTCAATAATTTTTGTTGTGACTGTATCCATCATAGAGTAAATGAAGTATTTAGCACTATGCCCTGGGCTGTCACATTGCTCGTCACCAGCTATGCAAAGTGGTTTTGTTTTTATTTCTTAAGCAATAGTACTTTGCTCTGCTTTCCATGCAATGTCTATAGCTGGAAAAAGAAACAAGCTTTGGTATCTGTAGTAGGATTTTTCTGAGATACTTACCATTCCTAGAATGTTGAACAATTCATGGACTTTTTGAAAGTTGAGTCCACTAAAAAGAATGGCGGCTGCTGTGAGTATATTGCCAGCACTGTACTATCCTACTTTTGGTTGACTTTCAAAAACCATAAAGTTGTAGCCTGCGTAGCATGTTCCTTTGACTTTACAATATGATCCCTCAAAGATTTTTTCAAACAATCTCACTGTGGAATTACAGCTGACATATTTTTGGCATTTTACTTTGTATAGGAGGATATCAAGACAGGGTTCAAATACCAATATTTTGTTTTCCTAAACAATTTCTCTTTCGGTCGAAGCTGTAACAGTTGGATTTATTTTTGGTGATTCTGGAAACAATAAGTTGAGGTTAGATTGATCCGTGGTGTCTAAGTTTGAAACATCAGGAACATAGCTTGTGTCATATTAATTATCTTTTTCTTCACCTTGGTCATCTATGGTGATGTCAAACATCTCTTCACATACTGATGGTTCTTCCACTATTGGCAATAATGGTTTGATTCCTTCAAGGTTGTCTTCACCGTTTTCTTAAAATAATAATGCTTGTCACTTGAGTTCTTCCTATCCAGACAATCGGAGTAGACATCAATGTCGGCTCTGCACACTTACCTGGTGTTAAATCTTCAAAAATATCATCGTCATCGTGTTCAATGCTCGGCTTTTGAACTAAAATGGAATTTTCTAGTGTAAATTCTGTCTGGGTTCCAACACTGCAGAATTTCAAAATACAAACGTACAATGTTGTTAAAGAACAAACAACAAAAAGAATACCCAAAATATTAAAAAAAAATATAGTTTATTTAATTATAATAGACATATCATGATTTATAAAATACTAGAAATAACAGAATAGAGAACCAGCAGAAAGGTGGATGCCGCAATCTACTGGCCTAAGCCGCTGTCACCCACCAAAAGATGGAGGACATGTCAGGTAAACCGATGGTGTATATCAAGGTGATTCCGCATGAAGCAGCACTAATAATGCTGCTACTGCTGAGTATAAGACATACGGTCATCACCCTGATACATGACCACCAGACAGTGCTCAACTCAAAGTTCAGTCAAAGGGAGACTGAACAGATGCTAGAATCTAGCAATGGAGGGAGAAGTTAGACCCTCAAAAAATGACAATTCACAGAACCTTATAATGAAGGATATTGGAGGAGCCCAGCAAATAACTAGTAATCGAAATTAAAGCATACCACAAGACATGATGGGGGGGTGAAAGCAGCAGGCATAGGTCAGGATAGGAAAGTCGCAAGGTACCTCCTGCTATAAAACATAGCCTTTAATGTTTGTCATATATAAAATAACAAACTCCCACAAACAAACAAAACATATAAATGAAAAGAAAGATAAATAAGGGACGACACATCAGGGGTATATATTGCATATACTCTGTGGCAATGCTCCTACTCCTCAATTGTGGTTTGAGGGTATTAAGATGTAGGCAAGGTAATCTCATGTGATGTTGGGCCTGTCCCTAGAAATGGCCTTCTGCTATGTAGTCCCTGCCTACAAACGGAATGGCGGCCCCGATAGGGGCGATCCCGTATTCTGGAACCTCCTGATAGGCCCTAGGCTGACCCTATAGCACTTCTCTGGGCAGAGCCGTACTGGATGCCCATATATAGAAGCCTAGTCTAGATACAAAAAATAACAAAATATAATACAAGGAGCGATAGAGATACCCTAAATAATAATAGACAGTGCTCTTAAATGTGTCATCAGCACAATACGGTATGGTTATCTATGTGTATGCCAACACATGCAGATATCTATGTATATTTTCATATATTCAGATGCCAAACATAATTATAGAAGACGCCTGGATCCGCTACCCTAGAGCAGCAGCATACACCTAGGCACCCTAAACCCAACGTGTTTCACCCACATCAATAACCTGGGCTCTTCAGGGGACACTTAGTTCAGTATCGTACTAGGCATCAACACTTAAATAACGATGGCACAGTAGTCACGGGCCATCAATATTGACGACAATGCATCAGACATTCATGGTAGATAACCTTTTATATATAGTCAATTCGAATAGCTCGTCCTGTCAAGCATAAGAGTAACAGGACAGACCTACACACATATAATATCAGTGGAACTGCTGGTATTCAGGAACAGGGGTTAGGGTGACAGAGCTTAACACAGGCCCCCTTCCCCTCTTCAAACCACCTTACCGGAACAAAGGACACGGACACAGTTTATGACTTCAACTTTCCTTTTACTGGGTGATAATCGGCCACAGCTTAACATTTTAACGGCAAAATGGAGCTCCTCCTCCAACCCCTGTCCCCAGGGGGCACGTGCGCCAAATCTTTTATCTCCAGCTCCTTTTATCTAACTTGCCGCCAGCTGTGACTTCCAATACCTTCCAAAACCAGGAACCTCAAAGAAAGGAAAACAGCATGACCATATAATCATGAACCATCATAACCGCAAAAAAGGGAGGGAGGGCGGGACCAGCTTGCCTTCTCCGTAAAGAGTAAAAGGCGGGGGCATGGAGGGCATATTTAACCCTTCCCCATGCCACCTCTCCTTCCTGCTCCCTAGCTCCACCACTCTCCTCCTTAACCCCTACACTCCTTCTCCGGCATCCCATCCCTTTTCACCAATTACCGCCGCTCGGGCGTACATCAAAATTAGGGGGCCATACATATTAAACACCCAGGAAAGGGTTGGGGAACCACCAGTCCCTCATCACCCTCCCTAAACCGTCGGGTGCTGTCCAGACTGCTGGTATTCAGGAACAGGGGTTAGGGTGACAGAGCTTAACATAGGCCCCCTTCCCCTCTTCAAACCACCTTACCAGAACAACGGACACAGTTTATGACTTCAACTTTCCTTTTACTGGGTAATAATCGGCCACAGCTTAACATTTTAACGGCAAAATGGAGCTCCTCCCCCAACCATTCTTCCGGTGCGGTGTGCCAACCCCTGTCCCCAGGGGGCACGTGCGCCAAATCTTTTATCTCCAGCTCCTTTTATCTAACTTGCCGCCACGGAGGAGGACCGCCATCTACACAGGACTCCAAACAAACCCCTTGCTCAATGCCGTCCTGTAGGCCGGATAAAAATATGTCCATACCAATATCCGTCAAATGCACCCCATCCGGCCTCATGAGGGCCCTGTTATCACCTTCCAACTGACGGTGTCTAACCACCACTCCTCCCGAGAGCGAATAAAACGAGAAATCCGGGCAATCAAGACCCTGCGGCATCTCTCCAGTGCCTCTCCATTCCTGGCTCCGTGCCACACCACATCTCCAACCGGAGACCTAGATCCACCACTTCTGGCAAGAGCTGGGACCAACGAAGCCCCCGTATACCCTTCCAGAAGAGCTCCACATCCCGGAATCCGAGGCTCCGGCCCCCAGGCCTGCAATCCGCCCTTTGCGCCGCCCAAAAGATATAGGAGTGGCCTAACAGCCACACCACCGGACGAACGGCCCCTGAAAGAGAAAAGCCATTAGAGACACACCCTTCATAACACATATTAACATGTACATCTCCATTTCTCACCTTGTCCACATTCCTTTTTTTTTTTTTTTGGCAACCCATGCAAGCGCAGCAACCTCACAACAGCAAATCAGAGCTAATATATATCGCAAAGCAAGCCGACCGCCACCTGCCAATCAGCATCACCTCCGATTCAGACAAACCTGCCCTAGCCGCCTCTGTGGCAGCCCCTATGCGAAAAGAGTGAGTACCGAATTCGCTCGATTCTACCCCTGAGTGCCTCAAGCACTTGCGCAACACCGAAGAAAATTGAAACTTTGCAAACGGGGACCCATCAGCATGCGTGAAAAATTAACCCCCTTTTCCCTCACCAACCTATACTCAGACACCAACCGAACCGGACAAGCAATACCCTGCGCCGGAGAAATCGGCAACCACACCCTGTTCCCAAACTGGTTAGTCTTCGTTCTTCTAATAAGGACCCTGAGGGCATTATTGCCTAGCACCACATCTCCATCCAACAGGCCACCAAGTCTGGAGCCGGAAGGCGCCACAAGTTCACCCACCCTCAAAGCTGCAAAAAAGGCAAGACTGAAACTAGCGGCTACCATAGATCACTCAAATGCCGATGAGCAAACCTCCCCGCAACTCCCAATTAACTTACACAGTAAAGCGAAAGAAATAGGCCGTCCGCTGTCTCGTACCACATACTATCGTTGCTAACCCTTCATGGCCTGCCTCACCACAAAATTATTTGTCACATTCGTCCAACCACACAGCTTAAAGTAGAATGCTACCCCCGCCAGCCGCCGCCGCGCAACCGGGGCAGAAACCCCCAAAGACCTCAGACCCAACAGCCATTCCACCGTGACTTCCAAGCACAAATCATCCCTCCTCGCAACATCCCTAACCCCACTCACCACCAACCAGTCTGCCCAGGCCTTACCATGCGCCTGCCACGTTGCCAGAGACACTGACATCAATTGCTGACCACTATCTGCCACAGGTACTGCGGGCATTCCACTCCATCCGCCTCCGGGAGCAGGTCCCGAAAAACCTGCCAATTAAAGCGAGAGAGAGCATCAGCAATGCAATTTTTAACCCCCGGAACGTGCCTGGCCCTAAAATAGATGTTACGTTCCAGACAACGGAGGACGAGGTGCCGCAGCAAGGACAAAACCGGGAGGGATGAAGAAGACAAATGATTAATGCATTGAACAGTCCCCAAATTATCTGACCAAAAACAAATGTGACGATTCGCCAGCTGCTCCCCTCAAATCTCCACCGCCACCACTATAGGGAACAGTTCCAATAACGTAAGATTCCGAACAAGTCCGGAATCGCACAAATCCACCGGCCACGGAGCCGCACACCACTCGTTGCCCAACACTGTCCCAAAACCACAGGAACCGGCCGCATCCGACCACAATGCCAGTTCAGAGTTCGAAACCTCAGCCGCAAGAAAGCAGGTGTGACCGTTATACGAACCTAGAAAGGAACGCCAAACCCTCAAGTCAGCCTTCAGGGACTTCGTAAGCCGAATATGATGCCGAGGGGAACGGGCCCCCCGCGTGGCCAATGAGAGGCGCCGCGAGGAAACCCGGCCCATGGGCATAACCCGGCAAGCAAAACAAAGCAAACCCAAGAGCGACTGGAGTTGACGCAAGGAAACTTTCTTTACCACCGCAAAACCGTCAATAAAACCAACCAGAGTATTCAACTTCTCCAAGGGGAGCCAAAACACCATGGCAACCGAGTCAATCTTAATGCCTAGGAAGGAGAGACAAGTCACCGGACCCTCCGTCTTTTCCGCCGAAATAGGGACACCAAAACGCGCCATTATCTCCAGAAACGTAGAAAGGAGAAAGCGACAGCCGTCACTATCCCCCGGCGCCACAAAAAGGAAATCGTCCACATAATGAATTACAGACGACATTCCCGATTCGACGCGCACCACCCATTCCAAGAATGAACTGAACATCTGGAAATAATGGCACGAAATGGAGCACCCCATAGGCAAACACATGTCATAATAAAACCGCCCTTCAAAACACCCCCCCAACACATGGAAACACTCAGGATGGATGGCCAAAAGTCTAAATGCCGACTCTATATCAGACTTGGCCATGAGAGCCCCTTGACCTGCCGCCCTCACCAGAGCCACCGCCCTATCGAACGAGACATACGTCACCGATGCCTCCTCCTGCGAAATAGCATAATTAACGGATGAACCCTGAGGGTGAGACAGGTGATGTACGAGTTGAAATTTACCGGTCCCCTTTTTGGGAACCACCCCCCACGGCGAAACCCGAAGGTTTAGGAAAAGGAGGGGCAACAAATGGACCGGCAATCCTCCCTGCAACTTCGCCTCCAACACCCCGGGATGTTCCCTGGCCGACTTAAGAATATCCGAAAAAAACGGGGACCTCTGCAAAACAAACGGGATGAAAAAACCAACCGAAAAACCCGTCTTCAAAGTGGAAGCAGCCTCCCTATTGGGGTACCTGTCTAACCACGGCCCCATCTCTACTACGCTGACCGGCGTCCTTTTGCTCAAAGGGGAGGGATGTTTACCGGGGTTAACTGAGGACCTGGAGCATCGTTTCGCTGGGTGGGGGCCTCCACATGCCGAGCACTCATGCTTGTATCTGCACAGACCAGCGTACTTGCAGAATCCCTTATTAAACAACCTGGTCGTCGGACGGCCACTGAACCCTGGGCTGCAAGGGCCCCGGCCTCTGGGACACCATCAACCGAAGCCAGACATCCGTCGCCTTAACCCCCCACCCCAGCGTCGGCTGCAGCGCCAAGCGCCTCCTAAACTCCTCGTCATATCTCCACCACGCGCTACCACCATGCGCCTTATAAGCGCTATAAATAGTGTCCAAGTAAATGAACAACTCAGCACAGCGCTCAGGGTGCCGCTGACCCATAACACAACCCAGAACAGCAAATGCCTGTAACCAGTTGTTCATGGACTTAGACACCTTAACCCTCCTATCATTAGACTTATCCAGAAAACGCTTCTCCCTATCAACCGTATGCTGGTCCACCGATATCAGGGACCAAATATCCACAAATTGATTGGACCAAATTTTTTCCCTCACCGCATCATCCATGTGAGAGCCTAACGGACTGACCCCACAGAAAAACGAGTCCTTGTGCACACCCGCCAATGCCGGGGAAACCCCACTCGAAGACGACGAAGTCTCAGGCGGATGAGACACCAACACCGGCGGATTAGGCACAGGAGCCGCAGGGGGCAACAACGAGGGAAGCTTATCCAACAACGACTTCAACAACACCGCTAAACCCGTACTTGATCCGCCCGCTCCCCAAGCCCCGGCATATTGGTACTCACCAGCCACAGGAGGCATCGGCGCCGAAACTGCCGGTACAGGCACGACCTCCCTGTGTGCTGCTGAAGTAGCCAGGCTAGGAGCCCTGGATCCATCAGCCGGACCCAGCCTGCCCCTTCTGGAATGCGGTGTCCGCACAGACTCCACCGATGCGCCCGAGGACACGTCTGAGGATGACGGGGAGCGCCACCGCGAGGATCTGAACCGCCTGCTCCTACTCCTGCGATCCCTGGATGATGCAGGAGACAAGGACACCTCCCTGCGCCTGGGTGAGCGGGCAGGGGAAGCCGCAATGGGACGAGGGAGGGGCAAGGGGGAAACGAGAAAAGTCCCAGCAGCGGGAGTACCCGCATCAGAAGCCCCCCCAGCCGTAGCAACCGGCGCTGGAAATACAACATCTGCAGCAGGAGGGGTTAAAATCTACCCCAGGGAGGGTAAGGGAACAGACTGGGACTCAGGAGGGGTTAATGGGCGGTCATCCGCCAGAGTTGCACTATTATTGGCCCCCATCTCACACACGGCCGCCGCTTGCCACGCCGGAGACCACAGTGGCTGAACCGGAAGGGGCGGAGCTAACTGCTGGCGGCGCGAAACCACCGTCGGCCGGCGCGCTGAACCAGCGCTCCTGCGGCCTCCAGCAGGAGCCAACACAGAACCCCTGGAGGAGTCCGGACTATGCCCCAGCCGTACCGGATGGCGATGCGCCCGAGCCGACCGCCGCTCACCAGGTACACCAGGGTAAGGGGCGGAAGGGGTTAAAACATGCGGCGTCCCCGCCACGGCCGAAACCGCAGGCGCATGAGGGACAGAGGAAGGGGGAGCAGACAGACTCCCAAGAAAGGAGCGAAGCCACCCCTCCCCCTCCTCATTAAATCTCGCCAGGAGCGCATTGCGCAGCTCAGTGTCTCCTGCGGACATCTCTGTGGGGACAGGCAGCCACTCACCAGCTTGCCTTCTCCGTAAAGAGAAAGAGGCAGGGGCATGGAGGGCGTATTTAACCCTTCCCCATGCTACCTCCCCTTCCTGCTCCCTAGCTCCACCACTCTCCTCTTTAACCCCTACACTCCTTCTCCGGCATCCCATCCCATTTCACCAATTACCGCCACGTACATCAAAATTAGGGGGCCATACATATTAAACACCCAGGAAAGGGTAGGGGAACCACCAGTCCCTCATCACCCTCCCTAAACCGTCGGGTGCTGTCCAAAATAATAGGCACGGAGTGTTAGCCCACCAAGGTCAAGATACTATAGGACTTTCACACCATGTCCAAATGGATGATGCTGATAGCATCCCACTAAAGTAGCCAAATAAGGATGGTCACATATAATCAATAGTATGCGCCATCTCATTCAAGTTAGATAGTGTTACTTGCGTGCCCAGGTTGGAAATAGATGGTCCCATGTAGTCACTGGGATCTATGGCATGTCACCGGCGGTCCAATTTGACCCATAAGCAATCAGTGCAGAAAACAGGGGATATGAAACAATGTTAGTCCAGATCAATAGAACAACCTCCTTCATGTGGAGACCGGGTCAGAAGTCGCTTCAGAGCAACACTCACATGTGCCGGCGCCTCACTGGTTCCTTGTGTGAGGTCATCGGCTATGTGTGGTTTAAATAGCCCGCCCTGCTTGTTGGTGGAAGGGGCTAATTTTGACGTTCAAACCATCGTCAGTATGCAGCTCTCAATTGATGGGCGTGGACCTGTGGCGTCATGGGCTCCACGTCGCCGCGCCTTCTGGTCACGTGACGGGGCGTCGCCGTCCCCAAGACATTGCCACGCCTCCCTAAAAGGTCAGGGCACTTCGCGATGACGTGGACCAAGTAGTGTCGGATTGAGGTGACGTGATTCGTACTAAGGTGACGTAATTCGCGCCATCGTATTCCCGATCACATGAGGGCACGCCTTCATGTCCTCGATCGCATAGTAGATAATTGTGTGCGGACACTGTGTCGGCCGCTATTCACGATTATTCAAATAACATTTCGTAAGCCCCTGATTCTGACCGGCATATAGTATATGATAAAATATACGATTATCAGGATCCTGGGCCATATAAAGACACTGCGTTGGCCACTATTCACCCGATGATTTTGTGATATTACATACGCCCCCGATTCTTTTTGGCATGCAACCGCCGATTATATATATAATCATCTCTGTCCTGGGCCAAGGCATATACCAAAATGTTAAGGTATATCCGTTGTCCCATTGGAAAACACAGATGCAGACTACCGGTGGTAAAATCAATAGTTCACCATACATGTATAATAGGAATATTCTTGGCTATTAATTCTATTTCTGTGCCTGGACGGTGTGGGCAGAAATATTGATATTATTTGTGTTTGTAATATTACATATCTGGAAAGTGAAACGAATATAATGTAGGAGACGGCTACAGACCACCCCATTTTTGGATTAACATTATATTCTAGTATACACTAGTTCCTTTATGGATAAATCATGGTCAGCTATAGAAAGCAAGAGAAATCAATGTTCTCATTTAATCCTACTGGTGACATAGTATTTAGCATATGGATCCACTTGGACTCTTTTTGTTTTAGAATAATATCTATGTCCCCTCCCCTGATAGAATGTTTAATCGTTTCTATCATGGAGAAGCGTAATGTGTTAGGATCAGTTCCATGTTGGAGTACAACATGTCTAGACAGTGGTTTATCGCGTCTATGGCGAACATCACCTACATGTTCCAATATCCTCTTTTTAAAAGCCCTACAGGTTTTCCCAACATATCTCAGGCCACATCCGCATTGTGCCATATAAACAAAGCCAACAGTGTTACAGTTCGCAAAGCTCCGAGCTGTGTATATGTAGTCTTGCTTGGTGTTTGTAAAGGAGTTTCCTACCTCAATAAATGAGCAGGCCTTACACCTGCCACATTTATGGGTGCCACTTCTTCTATCCACAAGCCAGGTATTAGGCGCAGGAGACACCTCATAGTGGCTATGTACAGCTGGTCTCCTATGCTACGGCCACGTCTAAAGGTGATCGATGGACGTTCAGGGAGTAGATCAGTCAGGTACGGGTCATATTTTAGTAATGACCAATAGCGTCCTATTATTTCGCGGACCTGATTAGATTCAGTGTCATAGGTCCCAATGATCCTTATGACATCTTGTGATGTTTTATTCTTGCCTTCAGAATGAATTAGCGCAGACCGGTCTACAGACCCAGCATGGTTCCAGGCCTCGTATAGACAGTCATCAGAGTAGCCTCTCTGTTTAAAACGATGAAACATTATAGAGGCTTGTCTGCTAAAGTCAGTCTGATCTGAGCAGTTTCTGCGTATCCGCAGGAACTGCCCTTTGGGGATGCCCCGTTTCAATGGCTTGGGATGGAAGCTTTCCCATCTAAGCAAGCTGTTTGTTGAGGTTTGCTTTCGAAACAATGTCGTCGTTAGGGTATTATTGACACTCCTACTGATTTGTAGATCCAGGAAGCTTATGGTCTGATACTGCAACTCACATGTGAAGAATAAACCAATGTGATTTATATTTAAGTCCCGATAGGAACCTTGACGCGCGTTTCGCCTCAGCTTCGTCGTGAGGTAAGTGAAAATGTAGCCATATCCCCATATTCATAACTCCCATAGATCCCAAACACGTGATCTAAGTGGAAAATCACAGCAGCTGATGCCTGGTATCGAGCGCTTCATACCTGATGATGCACGCCGAGCCCACAATGACGACGACGCACTCGTCAGGAGGAGGGGTGGAACGCACGCTATGCGTTCCAGCCCGCCTCCCAAGGAAGCGTCCCCATGTGACCCGGCGCACAGCGCATACAGCAGAGCGCTGCATCAGCTGATCAAATAAACAAGATACCAAAGTAAACGGAATATATCCAAAACATCCACCCCAGTAATAGGGAATCAGGCATATGGGATATATATGGGAGTGGGAGATATCGATCGTCCAGTGGACTAGTATTTTATAAATCATAATGAGTCTATTATAATTAAATAAACTATATTTTTGGAATATTTTGGGCATTCTTTTTGTTGTTTGTTCTTTAACAACATTGTAGGTTAGACGAGGACTTCACGGACAGACTTAGGGGATGCTGGTGGGAATTTCTCCAAGACAACAGGGAGCACGCCCCCCAATTAGCCTTGTTATGGGATACGGCAAAGGCGGTCTTGAGAGGACGTATCATGTCGTATACCGCGGGGGGAAAAAAGGAGGCTAGAGTTAAATTCGACTACGCCACTAAACGCCTTTGTGAGATATACACAGCCTTCCTAAATCAACCTTCAGAACATAACAAGACACTATGGGTAACAGCCAAACACTCCTACGATTATAGCTTAGAGCAGGTATCCAAATGGTATGGAGACCGTAAACGGGCAGACTTATTCCAGCACGGGAATAAAGCGGGCAGGTTACTTTCAAATCTAATTAAATTTTACACAACGCAAGCACATTATCACCCTCTGAAAGATAAAAGGGAGGTGCTCCATACCCAACCAGGTGACATAGTAGGGATCCTGGGAGACTACTTTCAAACCTTATACTCGCGAGACGCCTTTGATGAGGGAAGAGCCAACGACCTTCTGGGAAAAAATCAGTTACCACTCATGTCAGATGAGGCTAAGGCTATGCTTAATAAAGAGGTAACGGAGAATGAAATCAAACATACGATAAAATCCCTCCCGAACGGTAAAGCCCCGGGACCGGACGGCTTCTCGGCAGGCTTCTATAAAATTCTGCGAGACAAAGTGACCCCGACGCTCGTTCCCAAACTTCCCAAAAGCTTTTAGTGAAACTCTTAGCCAACCGGTTAACCATTATACTGCCGGAAATAATTGGGAATCACCAGGTAGGCTTTATGAAAGGCAGGATCAGCGGTCACCAGGGTACTAGCAGTGCAGGATAGCCTGAGGGGACAGAAACGAAGGGGAAATCTGGCTTTATTGGCAGTGGATGCCGAAAAAGCTTTTGATAACGTGAGTTGGCAATGGCTCGGCAAGGTCCTGGACACTATCGGCCTGGACGGAGAATTCCGGAATTGTATAAGGGCCTTGTACTCCCAGCCCCAAGCGAAAGTCTTCATTCCGGGTTTCCTCTCTAATACCATACGGTTAGAGAAGGGGACAAGACAGGGGTGTCCTTTGTCCCCGCTACTGTTCAATCTAGCAATTGGTGTTATACTTGAAAGAATCCACCCTGTGTCGGGGGATAAGAGTAGGCAAAGAAGAAGTAAAACTAGCATGTTTTGCGGATGATTTACTGTTGTTCATAGACTCCCCAGACACCCAGCTTCAGGAGGTACTAGAGTTCCTGTCATACTATGGCTCAGTCACGGGTTATAAAATCAATGTCACTAAAAGCCAACTTCTTTTTTTAACCAGCTTGCCATCTGACACATTGTGTTACAGTAGGGTGGAGGTCAGGAAGGACTATGGGACATACCTGGGCATTAAAATAGGAAGGGATTCTGGAAAACTGTATTCCCTGAACTATCCCCCTATAATACAAAAAATATTACAAGATTTGTCCAAGTGGAAGGACCTCCCGCTTTCTTTGAGTGGCAGGGCACACTTAATCAAGATGTCATGCTTTTCGAGATTATTATACCCCCTGCAGACCATTCCTCTATTACTGAAGCATAAGGATATTATGGGGTTACAGTCAGCTTTCACAGCCTTTCTCTGGAAGCATAAAAGGCCTCAGCTAGCGTACAATAAACTCACGATGCTAAAGTAGGAGGGAGGTCTACAATTACCGAATATTAGGCATTATAATTTAGCGGCCCTATTCCGCCATGCGCGAGATTGGACATGGGGATCCTCTCACTTCTCAGCGACCCCACTAGAGAGGGAACTGCCTCATCCGTGGCATCTGGCAGCGCTCCTTCACACAAGGCTACGCGACGCTCCTCCCTAAATAAAACAAAGTGTGTTACTGAGAGACACGATGATGGCATGGAAAGCTACGAGGAAACTATAGACTCCCATACTATGTGTCCCCACAAATGCCCCTTTGGACACTACCGGCATTCCCCCGAGGTAGGGATAACAAGATGTTTAGAGCATGGAAATAAAAAGGGATTAGCCGGTTGAACCACATGTTAGACCCATCAGGTCAGACCCTGATTATCTGGGAAGATTTCAAATCCAAGTATCAGTTGACGGACACTAATTTTCTCTCATACCACCAGGTAAAATCCTATTGTAACTCATAAGCGACCAAGCTGGGAGAGTCGGACAGACTTGTATGGTTTGAGGCGCTTCTGGGCAGAGAGACTGCAACGCTATCCCTGTCAGAAATATACTTCAAGATTCACAGTACTCAAATAGTGGGACTGGTGGGGAGAGCTTTTCAAGCCTGGGAGAGAGAGCTAGGTGATCAGACCATAAGTAAAAAGATGAGGGATAGTTTTGAATTTATCAGGAAAGCTATTCAAAACGAGCAATGGAGAGAGACCCAATTGAGGATTCTACATAGGGCCACCTATGCATTCAATCTGTCTTATAGGGACGCCCCATCCCACTACCTTAGAAAACAAGTAAGACTTTAGATCATTTTCATGCTTTATTTGCTGTCAAAGCAATATGCGATATTTACTACCCGTATTTTGTCTTGCTAACAATAAAAAGATTTAAAAAAAAAAAAAAAAAAACAACATTGTAAGTTTATATGGTCTCTAATCCCTTGCCTAGACTTATAGCTTGTATATTGAGGCGTTCTTTTTGGTTCTAGAATTTCAAAATAGTTGATACGTTTACAGATGTTGATTCCTCTTCCATATGACTACATTCCTCCGGCGCTGTCGGCTGCGTGCTTGCCTCAAAGGATCCTTTTCTACTAAGTCGGCGATCCTTCTTCGATGTTTCCTCAATTATATTTTCCCCTTCTGCAAATATTGGGAATATGGTTGGAAATGCATCCGGTTTCAAATAAATTCCTTTGGGACCAATGTTGTAGCAATCGTAGTTGAAGTGACACGAGCAAAGTCTGTATTTATTATTTTGCCAATCCATCTATATCCTTGAATTCTTGTCCAGTGTTTTGGAGCCAGATTTTGATTTGAATAATGTCTTTTGGGAAACGATGTAGAATTATATTTTCTTTCTGCCAGACTTGCTGAGACACTGGTTTACTATGCAAGAAGGCATTTTGGAATGGTGTTTGTGACCTTCGTTTTTGGATAAAAAATAAATAAAATGACGTTAATGGTCATTCCCAATGCCATATATTAAATTAACAAAAATATACTGATGTTTTTTTTTTTTAATAAAATATAGAATAGTTTTTTTTTACTGCAATTTGTCAATACTGTACCAAAAAATTTGATCCCCTGACTTGTCAGAATTATGAACTTTAAAGGGGTATTCCCATCACAGACAATGGGGGCATACAGCTGCATACAGCTCGGGTATGCCGCCATTTTTTTTATAGGTGCTGAAATAATAAACAGACAATACCTGGGTAGTGGTAATAACAGGGGATCCAACCTCCAGTCAGCCGTCAGCACACCCCGACGTACGTTTCGCTCCTGCTTTCTCAAGGGGCGTGAGAATGCCCTTGAGAAAGCAGGAGCGAAACGTACGTCGGGGTGTGCTGACGGCTGACTGGAGGTTGGATCCCCTGTTATTACCACTACCCAGGTATTGTCTGTTTATTATTTTAGTATATTGTAGCCTGTAAGCCCACTTTAGGTTACCTGCAGGGACCTAATGCGAGGGTTAATTTATAAGGCCTTTTCTGATATATCAGACACTCCTGAGGATTATACTGGTATACGAATAAAGAATTCCTCTTTTTAGGCACTATTGGTTTTTACTAGGTGCCTAGTTTAATTTAACATTCTGGGATCTTATACCATGCCGGTCAGCATGTGAGCTGCCATTTGCTACATCACCTTTATTGCTGCTTGATATTTTAATCTATTGTCTTATATGGTCTTGTTATTACGTGTATGTAATTATTCACAAAAATTTCATATTTTGTGTATGTATGGGTATCCCGTGTGGATTACTTTTTGGTTTTTTTTAAAGGCATTTTTGCAAAACTCAAATTTCAGAACAAGTTCCATGTAAAAAAAAATATTATAAATGTATATAAAGATAAAATGTAGTGACTAGCATTTAGCTATGTATAAACATCTAAATTTAAAATGTTCTAAACATAATCGCATTACACATTGTATTAAAAAAAAAAAAATTACCTAATAATTTCTAATTGGCGGATAAAAAGTCTTATATTTTGAATAAGCCTGTAAAAAAATTTATATAGAATTTAGGATCACTTTCCGATTCTAAAAATTAACCTACATCAGACGCAAATTGGCCTGCCATCATAGACCCCACCTGACTCAGACTGTTCCCCCATGAGAGCTCAGAACATAATTGTAAAGTACCACACTTGTTTGTTTTCACTGTTCTTTTGCACTTGGACCTGACGTGGAACAGCATGAGGTCATAGTAACTGCACACTCTAATATGCACGACAGCTCGACGGGGCATCTTGTACACTAACCCCTCTTTGGGCCTATGTGAGGCCACTCACCTCCAACAATCTGGCTATGGACTATTGTTTAGGCCAGTGATGCCCACTCTGTGGCCCTCCAGCTATTGTAAAACTACTATTCCGACCATGCCCTGCTGTAGGCTGATAGCTGTAGCCTGTCCAAGCATGATGGGAATTGTACTATTGCAACAGTTGGAGGGACCGCCGGTTGAACATCACTGGTTTAGGAAATACCATCTGGATGTATTGTCCAGGGATCAAAGCTTATGCTTCCTCCACCCTGTGGACATGCCGCTGTTACAAGAAGAAAAGGCGGTAATAACCGCTGCGCTGCATGATGGTGAAGGAGGCAATAGCAGGTTTCAACACTGCAAGTAGTTTCGCTAGATAACATTAGTTACTGAATTATTACGGTTAGTTGCATTACATGAAGGCCTCATTCAGACGACCGTATATGTTTTGCGGATCCGCAAATATGCGGATCTGTTCTTCCGTGAAAAAACGGAAGGTGTCTTTGTAATTTTTAAAAAAAGTGATATAAATAATTCCTGTCAGATAGCTTGAGCGCCATTTTGTCTGGCTTTGATTGCACCGAGAGCTTAGTGTGAGACTTGTGCTTGGTCGGCATCTGTTTCGTGCTATATTTCTGGTCTATCATCGAGAGGTTCTTCTTTACTGGCTAATTTCTCGCAGATTTGGACAGCAGCCAGCTATGCTGTCTGAAGAACCGAGGAGGAGGCAGTGGGTTCATCCCATTGTCTCGCAGCGTCTACAGAAGGGCCACTTTCACAAATTATACTTTGACTAAAATTATTGAATGGCTAGACCAGGGATGGCCAAACTCGACCCTCCAGCTGTTTCAAAACTACAACTCCCAGACTGCCTACAGCTATCAGCCTACTACATGGCATGGTGGGAGTTGTAGTTTTCCAACAGCTGAAGGGCCACAGTTTGATGAATCCTGTTATTAACGAAACTACAGTGTGTAAGGTGCAACCTCTTCCAATCTAGCTTTTTTTTTTCATTATTTTTTTTAAAGAACACTTAAATTAGAAAAAAAAAATGCCGAGACATTTTTTATCAAACAATGTAGTGTAAGAGCTTACATTACCGTGCTCTAGCTCATTGGACACAATCTAGAGTTACCTGAATTAATAAAACAATATGAAAAAGCCATAAATGTGTTTGAACCCAAAATTTTTTATAAAGAAACAAATAGAAATCATAACTCATACAGGTCTTGGGTAAAAGAGTAACCCTCACATGTTGAGGAGGTAGAGGCGGGGGGGGTAAACTCGTGTGACCCTTTGAGGCTGGCTCAATACTGGCTCAAACGTTGGCTGGTCAGCCGTTACATGCAGCTTTTTTCTCGCCTCATTTAAATAATTAAAAATATTTATGGGCATTATTGGCCCTGCAAATAATTCTAGGACAGCAGTCAATGACGACGCGCACATATGCTTCCTTGACCGTGGTACTCTTTGTAGAAATGGTCCCAGTCCTAGCATTATAGAGTCCTTCTGGCACTCCGGCCTGTTTTGGGATAAATACTCGAGAACGTGAGTATCCACCAGGTCTCGATTATTTGATCCCGAAAGGAGGGGGACTCTGTCGTCTCCTCTTCCTGGATGCTCTGCTAGTCTGGGGTTCATCCGGAAGGTCAGCTGGTGGAGTTGAAGGCTGCGGTGGTGTACGCGCTGGAGAGCAGGGGTCCGGAGGTGACATCACCGGATTACTATCCACAGACCGCGTTTCAGGTGGGCCTTCATCCAGACTGTCGACAGTTCTTAATAAGGAATAAAACAAGAATTTTTTTATTAATAATTTTAAATTTATAGAATGTTAATTTTTTTAGAAAAAAAATTAACATAAATAAACTTACGACCGCAATTCAAAAATGGGCTTCAGGAACTAAAGTTGCTTGGTGTATAGATATGTTTTAGTTTTTTTTCCACCACTATCGCCACTACGTCCTTTTTTTTTACGTCTCCTCCCGCCGAAATTGATCACGGCAAGAGTGCCATCTTGTTTTCAAGTTTTTGACTGTATTTAAATAAAATTAATAAAAGAAAAAAATTAATATAGTGTGAATTTTTTTATGTCACAATACAATTTCAAAATGTAAAAAATAAAGTACATGCAAGTACACTAAAAGCAAATGACATGATGCACGTGCACTTAGATAACATGCTATGGATGCTCAGGGAAGTTTGCAAAGTTCTCTGAGCATGCTACACTACAATAAAACCTATACAACTTTAAATTTTTTTCTTTTTTTATACATTTTTAGTTTACTTACCAAGTTTCTTGTGCACCTTGCCATCGCCCTTCGCCCACTCCTCAGGCAGAAGCTCCTTAGAGATTTCGTACCACGACCTATCCTTACGGACACGGTCGTGGTACAAATCAGAGCGTGTATCCCACAGCTCTGGCTTTTCTTTTATTAATACTATCAAGCGCTCCACAGAGAAAGACATCTTTGCTGTCAGACAAATATGGCTCTTCTATCTGATGTTTGTGAGGGGCACATAGACATGTCTGATAAAAGTATCAATTTTTATTGGGGGCAGGGATATGTAAATTGCGGACATTCATCCGTATTTTTGCGGATAACATACGGAAGCACTTCCGTATGATCCGCATTTTTGCGGAACCATAGACTTGAATGGGGCTACGGAACGTTTAATGCGGACAACTATAGGACATGTGAGTTTATTTTTGCGGATCCGCGGAACGGAACTACGGATGCGGACAGCACACGGTGTGCTGTCCTCATCTTTTCAGAGCCCATAGAAATGAATGGATCCGCATACCATCTGCAAAAATGCGGAACGGATGCGGATCCGTTCATACGGTCGTGTGAACGGGCCCTAATATGTATACAGGGGATAAAATTCATTGTGGTTGAGTGCTATAAAAAGAACTTGCATATGACTGAAGTTTTCTATAGTTATTGCTGACAATTAGTGGTTCTTTAACCTTTATAATTTGAGCATGGATGCTCTCTTGTACGACAGCGGATTGTCTTGACTTCCTCTCAAAAGTCAAGTGGAATCTAATAAATAAAGTGGATATAGTGTGTTTGTTTGTTTGAATAAAGGATGTTTCACATCATGGTTTGTTTTGTACATCTTAGTTTTTCATGACCTACCTTCCCCTATATTTCCCTTGAACTGCAATCCACCAGGAAGACAGGTTTTCCCCCACTGCCCTTTTTGACAACAAAATCATAAAAAAAAATAACATGGGGCCCCCCCCCTTTTTTTTTTTTTACTATAACCAGCCAAATTTTAACCACCAGCTGGGGGCAGTGGCGTGCCTAGGGTATTTGGCACCCAGGGCAGGTACTTTCTATATATATATATATTTTTTTTTTCCACCTCTGTGAATGGCTATCAGTACATGGAGGAGGAGAGGAGTTACCAGTGACTGACAGCTATCTCTCTATGCACACTCATACACACAGTGCTATCAATCACCTCCTCCCTGTACTGGTAGATCTTCACGGGGCTGCAAAGATGCAAATCTATAAAACATAGGTTTCACTGAATCTTTTGCAACTCAACTATATATCAATCTGCTCAGCTTCTCCTGCTCTATAACATGTTGCTTTCAGGCAACAGGTCCTCTCCAAGTGCATTTTATGAAGAAGAAAAAAAACCGCAAAATCCCATCTTAACATTCTGCCTTTACGGTCTCTTCTGTCGTGCCTTAATTTCTGCAAAACAATCAATGAACTCATCAAAATTCACCTTGTTTACATATTCATGTTCAATTAAAAGTAAAGCCAGATTTGTCAATCTTGTCTGGCTCATAGTTGATCGTAAGTAATTCTTTATCAATTTCAATTTGGAAAAACGTATTTCACATGAAGCAATAGATACACAGACAGTCAAAAAGAATCTAAAACACAGTGACAAGTTTGGTAGATATTCACAAAAATCCCATTTCACAGTAAACTCCAGAAATTGCAACCCTGTCCATTTCTTTGCCTCTTGAATGCTGATTTTGGCAGCCTCCAAATGCCTCCGCAGTCGTCCAATTTCCACACTGATATCTTCATCACAGAAGTCAGTTTTGGAATATACTTCCTAACTTCTTCTTCGGATGCAACAAGCAAAGTGTTTGGCTGAATAACAGCAAAGATTGATGCAATTTCATCCATTGCTTTAGAACGAGTCTCCAACTCTTGACTAAAGCGATGAGGACATTCCAACATGGCTCTTTTCACCTCCTCTGGCAATGTAAGAACTGCATCCTTTGCAATCTCTCCTGACATTCTTTTTCTTACCCTCCCTCTTCTCTCCAAAGAAATTTCCATTTTCTCACACGTAACAGTTGCATAATGAATGGCCCTCTCCACAATTTCATTTCTGTGATCTTCAAGAAAACATTTTAAAGCCTGGAGCTTCACAATGAACATATCCAGGCTGATTCCAACCATTTGCAAGTACTTTTGTGTAAGATTAATTTGTTCCAGAACTTCACACCAGAAAGAAAGGTAGCTCAAAAACGAAAAGTCACATACAGCAGACAACAAAGTCTGGGATGATCCTCTTGTGTCCAAATTTTCTTTGGGATCACACAGTGCTTCAAATGTTGAGGCCAACTTTTCAAAATGTGCCTTCACTGGTTTCACAGCCTGATATTGGGCACTCCATCTTGTCTGGGAAAGTCTTTTGACTGTCACTCCTACATTCCCTATCAGCATTTCTTATCGATGAGGTGAGACTGAAAAGAAGGAATAGACTCTCTCCAAGGTTCCAAAAAAAGGCACACATGAAGAAGTGCTTCCAAACGAGTGCACTCCACAAAGGTTCAGAGAATGATTTGCACAAGGCACAAGGCACAAACAAAGCCTTTGGATTAATCTCTCTGATCTTTGACTGAACACCACCATGAATTCCAGCCATTGTTGCAGCATTATCATACCCTTGTCCACGGCACAGGTTTATATCCAATCCATTGCTCTCCAGATGTTGCAGGATATTCTCTGTGAGTGCAGCAGCAGTCTTTCCAGCAATAGGCAAGAATCTTAAGAGTGATTCTTTTACTTCAACTTTGTTTCCTTTACTATGGACATATCGCATTACTTCACACATCTTATTAGTATGGGACACGTCAGGAGTGCTGTCAAAAAGAATCCCAAAATACTTTGCTTTCCTGGTATCAGCCACAATTTTTTCTTTGCAAGATATGAAGAGATAAAAGATAGGCGGCACTGCCAGACGTCACATGTGATAATTACCCGGTTCTCAACTACCTGTCTCTTTAACACATTTCAGTGGTGCACAGCCTTGACAGCACGTATGTGAGGATATAGAGAATAATAGAACAGAGTAAACCATCCATGTTCTTAAAACGTTATCGCCATTTGGCAAAGTCTTATAGAACCATGCTGTAGTCAGCTGCCGACTTTTCCCTTTGGATTTCTCTCCTTTTCTTTGAACTTTTCGAAAGGTTCACTTCCCCTCTTAATTAGATCAACCCTCAAGTCATCTGGAACCGGGATTGGCCAATCAGCGGCATCAAAATAAACTGAAAGTCTATCCATCTCCTCTTCTTCATCAAAGTTTTCCTCCTGTTGGTGTGGTCTTCTGCAGAAACCTCGTTATCAGTTTCATTGCTTTCAGTAGATGGATTGCCATCCTCCAATTCTTGCTCTCTCTCATTTGAATCCTCTTGTGAAGGTTCTTTTTGTATTTCCCCTTCAGATTCACCAGGTTGAATATCTGAAGGACTTTCTTCTATTGTACTTGATGTTGAAGGCGTCACATACTTCAAAATTGCTCCAGACATTGTCTGAGCCACCTTTTCTCTTGCCTTCTTCATTCTTCTTTGTTGGAACCCGCTGGGTCGATTTGGCTTCATATTGGCGTTCTCTGCAAAAAGTCGATAGCATAGTTTGTGATATCCACTTGACAACTGTATCTACAGTTGCAAGGAAAAATAAGGGAACTGCATTGATTACTATTCAAATGCAATCTGATTATCTAAGACACATTCGCGTGTTTTATTGAGCACATTAAGCAAACAACCAACTGTGCAGTAAGAAAAAGTAAAGATAGCCTACATCTTAGATTTCAGACGTCTGTTAGTTGGCCGTTGGATAGAGCAATCCCACCATCAAAAAAAATCAACCAAACTGACTCATCAGGGGGCAGTTTAGTTGATTAGTATAAATTCACAGCCAGTGAGTCTGCGCAAGTAGGCAGGTTGGATATTTTAGGACACCCGCAGCAGGTCTGTCATTAAAGTCAGTAAAGAGAAGAGTTAGAGGAGCAGAAGATACTTTAGTCTAATGGTCAACAATAGCAATGGTACAAGATGTGTAATGTTATGTGCTAAGCATCTACACCAGGCATCCTCAAACTGCGGCCCTCCAGCTGTTGCAAAACTACAACTCCCAGCATGCCTGAACAGCCTACAGGTATCAGCCTACAGCAGGGCATTGTGGGAGTTGTAGTTTTACAACAGCTGGAGGGCCGCAGTTTGAGGATGCCTGATCTACACTGCCCCATGCACAACAACCTGTGATGCACTCTTTCCTGACACCTTTCTATCATAGCCAGCATTATTTTTTTCAGCAGCTTGCTCTATAGTAGCTCTGAGCCTCCAAACTGACCCCTTCACTCTCCACACTACGATTTCTCTTCTTTGTATTTATCTATTTTACTTACATTTTGTTCTTCGTTTGGCTATCTTAGTTCAGACAAGCACTGCAGGTCTTTCCTAGTCTTTGTTGTGACTTGAACCTATAAATAGTACATACAAACATAGAATACTCTATTAATGGATGTGGTGAAAGAACAAGGACAAGTCATCAATACCAGATCACCTGGGGTCCGGCTCCCGCCACCCCCATTGATTGGCTGTTTGAAGAGAAGGCTGTGCTCGTACGAGCACATACAGCAATCTCTGCTTAGTTCACTTTCTCGCCATTGCAAGTGCAGTAGTGAGCAGGTGTAATTACACCTCAGCCATCCCATTCATTTCTATGGGACAGCTCCTCCCTCCCTGTTCAAGTGAATGGAGACGCCATAGTTGTAAATACACCTGCTCACCACTGCAATTGTGACGGTGAGCAGGTAGAGAATGAAGAGAAGGCATGTGTCTACATTTTCTGAAAGCCATTTCTTTTCTTTTTCTGCCAATCGTCTTGTGTACAGTCGTGGCCAAAAGTTTTGAGAATTACATAAATATTGGAAATTGTAAAAGTTGCTGCTTAAGTTTTTATAATAGCAATTTGCATATACTCCAGAATGTTATGAAGAGTGATCAGATGAATTGCATAGTCCTTCTTTGCCATGAACATTAACTTAATCCCCAAAAACCTTTCCACTGCATTTCATTGCTGTCATTAAAGGACCTGCTGAGATCATTTCAGTAATTGTCTTGTTAACTCAGGTGAGAATGTTGACGAGCACAAGGCTGGAGATCATTATGTCAGGCTGATTGGGTTAAAATGGCAGACTTGACCTGTTAAAAGGAGGGTGATGCTTGAAATCATTGTTCTTCCATTGTTAACCATGGTGACCTGCAAAGAAACGCGTGCAGCCATCATTGTGTTGCATAAAAATGGCTTCACAGGCAAGGATATTGTGGCTACTAAGATTTCACCTCAATCAACAATTTATAGCAGGGGTGCACAACCTTTTCTGGTTGTGGGCCACATTGTCAACCTGAACCATTTCCAAGGGCCGAAAATAAACTTAAAAGGGGTATTATCAAGTGTTAATACTATGTTTATGGCATATTGAACATACAATATATATTATAAATGTCTAGTTACACTTTTAGTACTCCCATCTAATGGGACAATACATGAAAGATTCATGTGAGCAGCCATAAGACATAGACATACATGTCTGCTACCAGATAGCTGGGGGCCGCATAGAATGGTATTGAGGGCCGCAGGTTGTGCACCCCTGTTTTATAGGATCATCAAGAACTTCAAGGAAAGCGGTTCAATTCTTGTTAAGAAGGCTTCAGGGCGTCCAAGAAAGTCCAGCAAGCGCCAGGATCGTCTCCTAAAGAGGATTCAGCTGCGGGATCGGAGTGCCACCAGTGCAGAGCTTGCTCAGGAATGGCAGCAGGCAGGTGTGAGTGCATCTGCACGCACAGTGAGGCAAAGAACTTTTGGAAGATGGCCTGGTGTCAAGAAGGGCAGCAAAGAAGCCACTTCTCTCCAAAAAAACCCATCAGGGACAGATTGATCTTCTGCAGAAAATATGGTGAATGGACTGCTGAGGACTGGGGCAAAGTCATATTCTCCGATGAAGCCTCTTTCCGATTGTTTGGGGCATCAGGAAAAAGGCTTGTCCGGAGAAGAAAAGGTGAGCGCTACCATCAGTCCTGTGTCATGCCAACAGTAAAGCATCCTGAGACCATTCATGTGTGGGGTTGCTTCTCATCCAAGGGAGTGGGCTCACTCACAATTTTGCCCAAAAACACAGCCATGAATAAATAATGGTACCAAAACACCCTCCAACAGCAACTTCTTCCAACAATCCAACAACAGTTTGGTGAAGAACAATGCATTTTCCAGCACAATGGAGCATCGTGCCATAAGGCAAAAGTGATAACTAAGTGGCTTGGGGACCAAAACGTTGACATTTGGCCACGACTGTAGAGGCTCACGTTTTGCGGGATGAGGTACGGTTTGATAGATACCATTTTGGGGTAGATATTACTTTTTGGACGCTTGGTATTACACTTTTTGTGAGGCAAGGTGACCAAAAAATTCCAGTTTTAGCAGTTTTTATTTTATTTTTACTGAATTCATCTGTGGGTTGATCATGTGATATTTTCATACAGCAGTTCATTACAGACACAGCTATACCCAATATGTCTCTTTTTTTGCAGTGATGGTTGGGTACCATTTTGCGGTACATATGACTTTTTGGACGCTTGGTATTACAATTTTTGCGAGGCAAGGTGAACTAAAAATGCCAGTTTTAGCACAGCTTTTATTTTATTTTTACTGAATTCATCTGCGGGTAGATCATGTGATATTTTCATACAGCAGGTCATTACGGACACAGCGATACCCAATATGTCTCTTTTTTTGCAGTGATGGTTAGGTACCATTTTGTGGTACATAATGACTTTATGGATGCTTGGTATTACACTGTTTGTAAGGCAAGGTGAAGAAAAAATTGCTGTTTTTGCACAGCTTTTTTTTTATTTATTTTTTTATAGGTTGACCTGACGGGGCTGATCATGTTATATTTTTATAGAGTGGTGGGCTAGAGTTTTCACTGATGCCGGACAGGTTAATAAGCCTGGTCCTTTTTCCCATCCATATTTGGGCCCCTTGTAAATTTCTGCCCTGACTGGCCGCAGCAGCCTGGTGACTCCTCAACACCTCCCCCCCTTGAAAATTCAAGGCAGCAGCAAGGCCCTTAAGTTAACTGAAAAAAATCCTCTCTGTCTAGTCTGCCTCAGTGCCTCCTGCGACCGTCTGTCTGTTCTGCACACTCCTAACTGCCACGCGGTACACACACCAGTGCTTTTTTTTTTAACTGAGGGGCAAGGCTCAGTGGCTGTAGGCTGTGGCTGCAGTATCTGCAGAGGCCCTGTCTGCGACACTGTCGTCACTTGACTTCACTAGAAGGCACACAAACAGCCTGGCAGGCCGCACAGAGCAAGCCATGCCTACTGCAAGCAAGGAGCAAGAAGGACTGCTTTTCCCGCCTGGAAACAACAATACACACACAAGAAGTGAATGACTGTGTGAAATAGGCGTGCGCGCTTTCTGACTTTTCAGAGTGCGCGCGGCACGCTACTTCATAGGCTAAAGCGGCGGCGCCCACGTGATCTCCCCGCCCCTCTCTCTGTCACTCGAGTCCCGGCTGCGCTGCTCCTGGTCGTCTCCCATCCCGAGACCCATCAACCGGACTCGCCAAATTGCCATTCATATGGCTGTGGCAGGAATCAGGATGCGCATGCGCTAGAGGCTAGAGTCTACAATTTTATAACATTTGACATCACAGTACATGTCAACGTTTTAGTATTTTAAATTACTAACTGGTGGTCACTATGGACCTAATTACGTTTTTGGATCAAGTACTGTTTTTTAATTTAAAACTTCACTTTTATTGTTTTATTTAATACAGATTGTCCTTTATTTTCACTATATCAACTAATATTCTATAGACTCTTTAAAACTATCAGTGATGCGGGCCCGCTCAGTCTTATTGTTTATATTATTTTCTATTTTTATATAAATGCGTGTTTCGCAGTTATTACTGGCCTATCAGTATATCAAAATTACTACTTTCATCCCTTGTATAATTTTTAGGGGGGGGAATGGGCGCTCCTATATTTTAAATCATTACCCTGGTCTCTAGGGTCGAGGATATAATCCTTACTGTGTTTCTACTCGTTGTTACCACAGCCTCTGCTGCTTCTATGCACCTCTTTTTTCTTATCAGCTACTATTCTTGGCCTGTGTTATACCTATATCTGCTGCCAACTGTGTCACTTTGTATATTTGCTCCTATATTTGAGCTTTGCCCGCTATTCACTGCCTAAAACTTGACACCCTGCACCCTGACATGTTTCGTTGTGTAACCAGCATCTTCAGGGGATAATGCAGGTGTGAGTGTTGGGGGCGAGACCATCTCTTAAGGACTCGTGTTAAATCACGTGCACCCTAATAATACAAGCCCGCAGCCGCCTCAAGAGCAGAACCATCTGATAAAATGGTTCTACTCCTGACGGCAACCAGGCTCTTCCCGGTACCCCTGAGGCTTTGGGTACCGGGGTATTAGAGGTGGAGGGGGTTAATGTCAGCCCTGAAGACCACCGCTGGCCAACACTAAGACCCGGTGATAGTTTTAAAGGTCTCTACCAGGGGCTTCCATAACTAACACATACCCAGAAAAATGTGCAAAATAAACCTTGATGGGGAAAAAACCTTTATTGAAATAAACACTCCCCAACTACAGCCCTCTTTTACCATTTTATTATTAATAAATTCCACTTGACTCTTTCGATTAGTCCGACAAAATGTCGTAGTCCAGTACAAGAGCGGATCTGCGAAATAAGAATAATATTATATAATTTATACAATTTTATATATAGAGAGAGAAAAAAGGTTCGGCGGCACCAGTAAACTTGGAGTCTTGGAGTGTTGTCCCATTTCATGCGTGTCTATATATGTCCCCCACTGTGGCCTCCGCAGTAAAAATATCCCCCACCCACGTCCACCAACAGTAACAGTGGCCCTAAACGGTAGTTATGTCCCCTAGTGGCCCCCGAAAGGTAGATATGTGCCCCAAAAATCGTGGCACCAAGCTGTACTTATGTCCCCCCAGTGGCCCCCAAAGGTAGTGTGAAAGGGTCTAGGGGATGTACTTACCTCTCTGTGACAGGCTCCAGACAGCAGCTCGGCTTTCCTCCTCTTCTCCTGCCCACCTCTGGTCCACCTCCTTGCCGCTGGCCGGCACATGCGCATTAGCGTCAGTGGTGCCGTGCCCACAATGGGCATTGCAGTGTGCATGCCTCGGCCCAGCGAGGGAGAGCGCAGGCGCGGGATCTCGCTGGGAGAGAAGGAGGACGCAAGGGAAGAGAAGGGCAGGCAGAGGCTGGGGCGGGGATATGAGCAAAAGAGGCAGAGCAGCCTGGGCTCCAAAGAAGTGAACGCCGCCCCTGGGCACTTGCGAGCCCTCATTTACATACAAACAAAAGTCTGTTTTTGCCTCGGGTAAACTTCACTAGAACACAACAAAGATACCATTTGAATCATCTACAGTTATGCTACATGTAAGCGGTCTATGATGTCAAAATGTGGTGACAGACTCCCATTAATGAACAATCGCCACTGTAGATGTTTCCTTTCTCATCAGAATGTTCTTGTGGTCAATGACCCATTCTTAGGTAGCAACGTGAATGCAATATTTCCACTGAGATTTTTCAAACTCCAGGTGTGCCAACCATAACCACACAAGGTGATTTGCTTCCAGTTGGAATATAATTGATAGTTACAGGAGAAGAGAAATTATCATCCTATTATGAAATCTGTGGGATATTTCTCAATCCTACAATTTCATGTCATGCGTTTTCCTCAAATAGTATGAATCCCTAACAATTGAGATTTGGTCTTGCATCCATCAGAAGCTTAACAGCAGAATAATGCCGGTAGTGGTTGGCCAGGTCTAAGGCAGTGTAGCCGTCTACAGTAGTAGCACTGATGTTGGCACCATGATGGATAAGGAGTCGGGCCGTGCAGGTATGACCCGTCTCAGCCGCAATGTGTAGAGGTGTCTTCAACTGGATATTTGGAATATTTACGTCACAACCAAGTTCCACCAGGATTCGAACCACTCGGTAATGTCCTCTTTTTGCCGCTAAATGCAACGGTGTTCTTCCGTCGGATGTCTGGCAGTTCAGATTGGCCTTGCATTGCTTGGCAAGAAGCTTCACAATATTTAGATGACCTTGCCAAGTCGCATAGTGTAAGGACACCCAGTTCTCCAGTCCTGGGACATCTATGTTTGCGCCCCGTCGTATGAAAAGTCGGACAATGCTTTCTTGACCGTGCTGGCAAGCCACGTGAAGAGGTGTTCTGCCTTTACTGTCAACCTCACTCAAAGAGGCGTTCTTCTCCAAGATCAATCGAGTTATAACCTCATCTCCATTTTGGGCAGCAAAATGAAGTGCTGTGAAGTGATCTTCATCCTTGGCATTGATGTTGATCTTCTTCGAAAGGAGTAGTTCCACAATGCCTTTCAGTTTCTTTTCAGCAGCAATGTGGAGTGGAGTAGAACCTTTCAAGTTGGTCATATTGGGGCTGGAATTGTAAAGGAGAAGCATTTTGGCACACCCCTCCTGTCCGGTCTCGACTGCCAAGTGAAGAAGGCTTGACCTCCCTTCCAACACTAACTGAGCATCTTGAGGCTGGAGGATCTTAAGAAGCTTAGCATCGTCTCCGGCGACAATGGCGTCAATCAGTTTCTTTTTCTGGATCTCTGTGGTATTAAGGTCTGCATTTGGAAAAAAAGAAGAAATAATCACATTAGAATTTTATAATATGAAATACTTGATATTCACATTGATGTGGATGAGCACCATGTACCGTAATTCTTCACTTCCCTAGTGCTACAGCTGCAGGAGAACTCTTGCTAACAGGTTTCCCTGCAGAATAGCTGATCACAAATGATCCTAGCAGTCCCAGACAACCTCTTCTTAGAATGAGACCACCCTGACAATAAACTGGCCTATATGGGTCCAGCTAACCGTGGTCTAACCAATGCTGCCACAGGTCCCTTACAGTGGAAATGTAGTATTGTTCTTCCATTTTCCCCACCTCCCTAGTTAGCAGTGCCCATTGCAGGAGAAATTAAGTATTAAATGGTGGCCTTTCAGGTGACCAACTGGACATCAAGGATGGATCAAGTTTGCCAGAACAGGAGCCACTCTCATACAATGTCTCTTCATCCTGGCTCATACAGGGGATTCCAAAGCGGGTGAGTCCCTCTATGACGTCTGTATGCCCTAGGAGGACATATAGACACGGGTTGTCTTTATGAAGAAACCACTTGAAAGTACATGGATAACTCACTGTCATTGTATCTACTAATTTTATGCCAACCTACCTTTTACGAAGCCATCCTTTTCGAAGGACAAGTTGAGAGAGCCTCTGGACGAGAATGCCGAGTCAATGGAGGAGATTCTGGAGAGGCACTTGTCGCTAGGTGCCAGCTCCGGCTCAGAAGCACTGTAACACAAGCTCTCTGACCCTTCTATGGTTTGTGAAATCCCAGAATCCAGTTGGGAGAGAAGCTCGGAGAGACTGTAGTCTTTCTCATACATTGGATATCCTTTGGGTTCTGACAGGTTGGTCAAATCCTAAATAGTAAAAAAAAAAAGTATATAGCGATCAGTACGTGCATCTTCAGGACTAACCTTACTAAGCAAATGTAGACTCTCACAAGGGGGATATAATTATTAAATTGTAGGGCGACTATATTAGGAGAGGCCGAGATCAGTCACATGTATATAAATGTCCCTAGTGGTTCTTAGTACTGGAGATATGTCAAACAAAGTAGTGTTCATGGAGTGGAGTCCGGATTCTGCTGCCTGTATTTGCGCATGCACTGTGGATGTGTCTTTTTTCATGATGACTACTTTGTGACTTGCTGTTCGGCGCCTGTGCGGAAATACTAGTAGCCAGGAACAGGGTCAAGAAGTGGTCACATTACTGCCGCCATCTTGCAGGCCATGGACACGAAGGATGTACATTGAGTATGTTTACTGGGGCAGCCGGTATCCTTCACTATGACAACTGGGGTACAGTACAAAGTCATGTATTCTTGTATGGAGCCTACCAGACTGTTTATAGTATTTTGAGAAATATTATAAATTGTCCAAAAAGTCTGCCAAAAAAATACCCTTACAAAAATGCCCTGGACAACCCCATGAAAAATTTTGTGTTTTTGAGGTATGCCAGGAGGACCATAGATTGCACAAGAGCATCATCACTTACCTCCTCTTTGGTGTTCGCAGTTGCTTGGGCAACCGATTCTTGATCCATCTCTGAAATTGACTCGTCTTCATGTTTTGTACACAGTAATTCTGTCTCTGAGGTAATTTCTAGCGGAAAGGAGGAAAAAAATAAAATGTATTATTTTTGCAGTATGACACCCCAGGAGTATAGGTGTTAACAGGCTACTGGTTGGCATTGGCCTCTAAAAAGAACCACATGAACGGTGCCTTCACCGGGTATGCATACTTTTGCTACCATGTTGCATCTGCATTAAAAACCTGCTGTTTTGTGTATACAGCTCCTAGACAGATCTCTGTGTCTAATTTGGCTATGCCAAATAAAGGGGATGCCCTAAAAGGGCATAAGGAAAGAGGTGAGACAACCCCTTTAAGAGGAATATCACTTGACATCACCTACCTTGAAATGTTGGCCGTCTGATGGGCTTGTCCTGCCAGCACTGCTGCATCAGTTTGATCATCTCGTCACACTGTTGGGGTCGAGCCCTCGGTATCTGCGATAAGTCGGGGCGCAGACAGTCTCCTACTTTCATCATAATATGCAAAATGTTTTTCTCTTCTAGAAAGTTAAAAAATAAAAAACAAAAATCGTAAACAATTTTTACAAATTATCACGGCCTGTCAAAACATCCAATGGTAGCAAGACAACCTCCGGGAAAGTGCTGAACATGCAGGGAGTCACTCCAAAACTAGATCAGCGTGAGAGTCTTTGAAGATTTAAAGGGATCTTCCAACAACTACCCCTGTTCCATGGGTTGGGTCTGGTATTGCATCTCAGCTCCACTGGTGACTCCATCAAGTGAATCTTAAAAAGTATATTAGAAAGTTGCAGGGGGTCAACGAAAATAGTGCCACACTTGTCCACAGGTTGTGTGTGGTATTGACTATACAGCTGAGCTGCAATACCACACACAACCTGTGGACAAGTGTGGCACTATTTTCGTTGACCCCCTGCAACTTTCTAATATACTTTTCAAGATTCACTTGATTTGGGTTCAGTTGCAATACCAGACACAGCCAATGTGGCGCTGTTTCTGGAACGACTGTGAAATTATTATTTTTCTTCCTAATCTCATAAAATGTTGGCTCATTGCATAATAAAATGTGCAGCTATCCTATATGCATTTATCTCTGCTTGCTGTCAATTAATGAAAGCATTCTTGATAACATCCAGGGGTTAAAAACCCATCGGAATCAGGTCAAACTAAACAGAAGTAAAACAATTATAGTGCTCTGATGTGTGATCATGACACATTTTCAGCCTCTGCACATAGATGACAAGCATACGTCAACAGCAAGCAGAGATCTTGGAAATGGTGAGGAACTGATACATAAAGCATTCTAGAAAGTTGTTGACTATTTCATTATACAGTAAATAAAGAGATTAGGAAACGGTCTGTCTTTTCCCCAAGAAACAGCTTCCCCCTCATGCCTAGTGGTCGGGTCTGATATTGCCGTTCAGTCGCATCCAAGTGAAAGCCACAATACCAGACACAGCCTATGGACAAGTGTAGAGCTGTGTCCGGAAATAAAAACTCAGACCTTTTTTATCCAATCTCCTACAACCACGTTAAACAAAGCCAATCCCACATCTTGGTCTACAGCCCATGTTATTTATCAGTCTGACGACTTACCTGCAAAGGGCTTCTGCTGGGTGAGGATTCCCCAGATGACAATTGCGAAACTGGAGAAGAAAGAAAACCAGAATTATACTTTAGAAATCCAAGGCATGGAAAACGATTCTTCATGTCACATTGCTCTACAGGTAGTCACTACATTTGCACATTTTTGAAAAATGATTTGATAAATTTCACAATTCCAGCCCCCAGGAACTAAACTGACTGTGCGTGATCAAGTCCTGCCAGAAGATCACCTAAAGGTGCGCCCTCCATGCATTAGCTGAAGAACTCTCACTGTTACAAAATAGCTGTCCCCATGACAGAACTACCTGTCCAGTGGTCTACTAGTCAAGCCTCGTCATAGGGTTGTACAATGAGTCCATATTACCAGCCACATCAATGTCCACCTAGTGCCATTAGGATAACAACAAGGGAGGAGGAGGAGGATGATTTGGGTCCAGGCGATGACCAGACTGAAGTATCAAAGTACAGGACAAGAAGTGTGGTCATGTGGATGGGCTATCAGCTCTAGTTCTGCAACGTCAAATTTTTGCCAAAGGTTTAGAAAGTGGTGGCTTGCTCACCTGTATACATCATGCTTGGTGTCGAGGCTCCTATTCCTCTCCATGAAGTGTTCCGGTGGGAGGTAGGCGATGGTCCCACAGATCCCGTCCAAGCTCAACTCATGGGAATTTGACAAGCCGTTCCACTGGGCAAGTCCAAAATCTGATATCTACAGTAAACAAAAATGAATGTGGATGAGAAGGGACATCAAACTTAATAAAAATCTTCACCAAAACCTAAAAAAACTGGAAAAAAAATGTTCCTTTGAGGAGAAAAAAAGTGTTGCAAAGAAAACTGAAGTTAATCCAAGGTGTGTAGGTTACAGAGGCCACTTTGTACACATGGGCTGAGTGTACAAAGTGCTCGGGACTTGCAAGAACAAGTTTTATCAGAAGAGGAAGAGTTCCAGTTCCAAGTCAAACTAACACTGACCTCCTGGAGAAAATGTGTCTACATGGGCGTAACTGTGGGGCCAGGCTGGTCAGAATTTTAATATTTGCTATGAGGCCTACCCCTCTCTAAAGGCATTTTTATGTCATGCAGTTTTGGTATGAATTTATAGACCCATACCTTGACGTGGTAATGTCCATCAAGCAGGATATTCGCTGGCTTTAGGTCAAGATGAAGTAGAGGAGGGTTCATGCTATGAAGGAAGTTCATCCCCACTGCCGTCTCATGAATAATCTTGAACCTCAAGTCCCATGGCAGGTGTTCAGCAGCCAGGAGCTTCTCCAGAGATCCATTTTCCATATATTCCATGACAAGACCAACTGGGTCACTGCAGATCCCGTAGACAGGCAAGATACAACGGAATTTGGCCATCTCCATCTTCTTGGCCTCTTCAACCAGCTCAAAACGTTCTCTGTGGGGACAATGAGGAACCGGAGATCAGATGTGCACAGAACATATGTACATAAATTTTTAATTAGGAAGGGGGGATTTTTGTTTTCGGTCCATGGCTAATTATAAAACTAAACAAAAATTATAAAAATATATTTAAGTATATGAAAAAAGAAACTGAATGAAAATTTCCAATTTTTAATTCTAACTAGAATTTTTGATTTTTTCCAGCATTTCTAGCACAGTAAAATAACAGCGGTTCTGCGACAAGTCCTGAGAATATCACACCCAGTCTGCAGCTGGGCGACTACCGAAGGGACATCAGGGTCCGGCTAACCTCTGCACTTACTGCTATTAAACCAACCGTTCCATTAAAATCATTGTAAGCCACAAAAATGGCCTCTTGTGAGATCTCAATGAATTGTACCATGTGACAAACTCGGCTCTCCTACATCGGTATGAATTGTATTGCTTATCGATATCACAAGAAACATAAAACTTTTCGCAGACCGACAACAAGCCCCTAAAAAGGGCCCTATACCTAACCCGAAGCAATCACTAATTTAGAGATCTCGATCGCCACATAGTCATTTTTTACATCCAGTCGCTACTGTTCACATTAATTCGATAACTGATCAATAGAAATTGACCTTACATAGCAAATTGAACAATTCCCACACTGCTACCCAGCAGCAGCCCTGCAGTGCCTCCTCCACTCCCTGCCCAAGCTGCACCCTATTACTTCCTGAACAGAACCTTCCAATGTTTCTGTCTGCAAACACAGTGTCACAGCAACAATACTGCACAAACCCCCCAAGAAAGCATCTTTGCCCCCCCCCCCAGTGCCTCCTCCACTCCCTACCCAAGCTGCACCCTTACGGTTTCCTGTTTAGAATCTTCCAATGTTTCTATTTACAAACACAATGTAACACTCCGCACAGAATGATACAGTCAGTGCTCCTGCCCCCAGTGCAAGATACCATGTAGCAAGAAACCTTTAACCCTTTATCTGCCACCCTTGAGCCTCTGCCACTTACTTCTCATCCACATGCAGAGGACACTTGATGGCCAACCATGTCTTCCAGGAGATGTGCTTCACCTTGTAGACCTGTCCAAAGCCTCCTGATCCTATCGTCTCCCATCCATAGAACTCTTTTGAGTCGAAAGTCCTTAGGAGCCCCATGTCCCATGAGGAAGAGGCCTCCTTGTCCATGGTGCTGCAGCCTGTCTCCTGCTCTCTGGCAGCTCTGACTGTGTGAAGCCTGTAGCTCCCTGTCCAGGTGAATAAGGAGTGTTCATCAGTTTCTGACTCTTTATATACTCTTGATATAGGAGATAATTAATATTCATGGGTCAATTGTTGTAGAGAAGCCTTCTGTATTGTTAATCAGGATGTCTACAGTAGTGTTTACAATCATTTACATTTCTAAGGCATCCTGAGGGCAGATGGACTCCCCCATTCAAATTCAAATACAAAATTCTACATAACAAAGTTGATTGTCTGGATGAGTTATATGGAGCTATGAGAGAACAAAAAGAAAATGTAGATCATGTGAAAGTGCTAACTAGAGATATTGAAGCATTAAAAGTTTCTGCTAAAACTGCTGCTGTTGTGTCTGTTAGTAATCAGCTAATTGTAGCAGAGAACAAGGGTTTAAAAGTTGATAACGAGGAGCTTACTGAGAGGCTGAAGGCAGCAGGAAGCCATATTGTTGGGCCGACTGCTTCCTCCAGCACAAATCAGGTTGATCAATGTAAAAGAGAAAGGTGTGAGACACAGAAGAACAGGGTCCGAGTGTCTTCTGTTAGAACTTTTGATACAAATGGTGGATTTAAGCCTTATGTTCAGTATAAGCCAGTAAAATGCTTTTCTTGTAGTCGGCCGGGTCATATTGCGAAGTATTGTCGCTTTTCTGTTAGTGAGTTACAGGAAAAGGACAATAAGGTTAAGTGCTTTGTGTGTGGACATGTGGGTCACACTGCAAGGTATTGCCCAGCACAAAGAGAAAGGAATTAGAAAACGTGTTATTCTTGTGGTAAGACTGGTCATATTTCAAGAAATTGCTACACTATAAAGGGTCCATTCACACGGCATTTGCAGATCCACACTTCCGGATGCGCAATTCCGTTCCTCAAGAAAATAGAACATGTCCTATTCTTGTCCGCATTTTCTATAAGACTGTCGGCGATGTGCAGTCTGCAAAATGTGAAACACACATTGCCGGTGTCCGTATTTAGCGGATCCACAATTTGCGGATCTAAAAAAAAAACATACGGATGTGTGAAAGGGTGCAGCAAGGGTCCCAAAAGTTGAAGAGAGTGAACATAAAATTGAGGAAAAAGAGCGGGAAAATACTGCCTCATGGTGGAAGTATAGACAATGGCAATGTGGGCGCCGAAGACCTTCTCACTGGGTTCCATTTCATGTGGTCAGGGCCCAGAATGAAAAACTACAGAGTGAAATAATGCAACTTAACTTGCAGCTAAGACCAGCAGAAAGTGAAGGTTTAAAATCGCCAAATTGTGTTAAGAGAGCAGAAAAGGGGCCTCCTAATTTGAACCTTTCTTGAGGAGTTCTGTCTGTTGTTAGTAATATTTTACTAGTTTTGACTTTCAGGGAAACGTAGAGATTTACAGAAGAACCTGGAGATGTGCGGTTTTCACAGTATTTTTCCTTGTGGACAATAACTAGATATTAGAGGACCTTTCTGTATTGTTTAAGTTGTTTTACTTTTTTTAAGGAGAAGTCCATAAATTTGATAATCTAATGCAGTCAGGAGGTTAAAATCTAAATAGATTTTTGTTTTTGTTTTATTTCCCCCCCCCCCCCCCAAAGCCTGCACTGTAGTGGAAGAAAGTAGCTGCTATTGTGAGGCAAATGTGATGGAGAGGATTGTATTTGGGGACAATCGCTCCTCTCTAGGAATGTAGCCAGGTGTGAATTGGGCGTTGTCTCATTTACACATTCTGATGGTGCAATAGTCTGCATATCTTTGACTTTTTTGTGCATTGGTCTCACTGGCAGCTAGTTTAATGATTTTGTTATCAGATTGCATGCTCCTTTAATACCAGCAAAGTTATCCATGAAAAAATAATGGTATAGGAAGCAGCATTCAATCTGGGATTTTTATTTCAACTTGTTGTTTGGTTGTCTATGTGTGTTTTGGAAGGTCTGTCTCAATAAATCCATTGTCTGTTGTCTGTAGCTCACACAGGAGCTATAATTACACTGTAGTTTGTTAATCAAGTATATGACAAATACGCAATATTATATGATACACTTACACTACATTATGGGTTTTCTAAATTTTCGCAAGGTTCCTCCAAAAGATCTTTTCTCAAAATGAGCTCTTTCCTTAATAAACTGTGTTTTGTGTGTCTTAGAACTTGGAGCTGATAGAAGTGCTGAGACAAAGGGGACATGGACAGCCTTAGCAATTGGCTGGTAGTGCAATACCTTAATTCGGGTTAGTTTAGTAATAATTCCTGAAGCCACCAGTATCCCGTTATCTTGTATCACAGGCGTCATATGTCCTATGTGAATATGTTTTCATTTCTGCTCCAACCTCAATAGTGACTGCTCCAACACCAGTGCGTCAGTGAGCAAAAAATGTGTCCGATAAGACGGCCGTGATGGACTAAAGACTGTGAAAATGGACTTAATGGTGAGAGTGGCACCGAATAAAGGAACAAGCACAGTCAAGTGAGATCCTAGCAGACGACCGGAAGGAGCCTCGAAGGAACAGTGTGAGCTCGCCTAATGGTGGTGGTGGTCACAAGGGTATTAAAGAGCGGAGAGTGTGGACTTTGTTGTGTTGAATATAAAACTTGTTTGTGCGGTGCGAGGTCTGATAAGGTGGCCGGTGGAGCAAACAATACATTGAAGTGATATGAAAGCACAATGAAATTCCAGCACTCACGATTTTGGTAGCTAAAATCTTCGTCTTTTATTCAGGCAGTAGACATATAAACAGGACATCCACCCACAAGTGCAGCAACCTTGACGCGTTTCGAACAGTAGTTCTTAGTCGTAACAATGAGCAGTGTCTCCTCTGGCACCTTTATACCAGTCTGAACTAAAAAATGTAATTGCTTTCCCCTCACCTGAGGGGTGGGGGAGTGTAGGAGGCAGGGAACATTTTAACCTCTTGTTTTCCAGGTGAGGCACTGCTCATGTGTTTCACAATAGAAAATTCATGCATCTATACAAAGTCACTGATTATTACAAAATTATGTATTGAAAAATAACCATTAAATAAAAACAGTGAACATATTAAAATTATCAAAGAATGTCAATTGTCAGGATAGCATCAGAACACCATATTGGTTATATATAGCCAACTTATTTGTATGGATCCACACATGTTAGTGCTGTGTTGCTAATTCTGGCATGGATCCCTTTTCTCCATTACTGCTCTTGATTGAATTGAAAAAATGCATACATAGCTATGATGAAAAGAAGTGAAAAAATAGGAGAGTCATGAGTTAGTAGAAATACATAAGTTCATTTTTCTTATTGAGGCCATTTGGATGTCTGGTATTCAACTTAAAAATCCAAAAAGCCTCTCTGAGTCTCACTAAACGTTTAAAATCTCCTCCTCTGTTAGGTAATTTCACCTGTTCAATTGCAAAGGCTTTGAAATTGCGCACCTGGCTTTCGTGTTTGCAAATAAAGTGTTTAGCCGCATTGGATGTGTTCACACTGTGCAGATTTTTTATGTAGTTGAGGTGCTCCAAAATTCGGACCTTAAATTTTCTAGTGGTACATCCCACATATAACATGTCACAGGCTATACATTTTATGATATATATCACCCCTATAGAATTACAATTAATATAAGATTTGATTGGATATATGTGTGAATTATTTGCATCGTGAAAAGTTTTGGTATTTACTGCGTATGTACAAGTGCGGCAGCGCAAACTTCCGCATCTGGTAAAACCCTTGTATATAAGCCAGGGATCCCGTTTATATTTGTTTCGATGTATATACATGGAGGGTGATAAATCATTTCCTATAGTTCTTGGCCGTCTTGACACAATTCTACAACCTTGTTTTAGCGCACAGTGCAATATTTCGTCATCATGAAGAATAGGTAAATATTTTTTAATAATTTGTTGAATTTTTTCAAATTGCTTACTGTACGTCAAAACGAGTGTAGGTAAATTATCTTTTTCGTTTTTATTTACATTTATATCTGAACTCTCACTTTTTGATATCTGTTTAGAGATATTTTTATTTTTAGGAGTTGAAAAGAGTAAATCTTCTCTATTTTTCTTTTTAGTTATAGCTAGGCCTCTGGATATCATCCAGTTTGGATATGCTCTTTGTTTTAATCTATTTTTAATAGTTTGAGCCTCTATTTCAAAAGCCGCTGCGGTACTGCAGTTTCTGTAGGCACGTGTGAATTCTCCCACAGGAATTGATTTTATTGTGTGTAGGGGATGATGGCTATTTGCCCGTAGTAGTGTATTTCCTGTTATTTCCTTGCGGTAGGTTTTAGTTTGTATGATCTGGTTCGGTTTTCCTGTAAGTGTTAGATCAAGAAAATTGATACTTTGCGGATGTTCCGTATATGTGAATCTTAAATTATATGTGTTATTTTCCAGATATTGCATGAAGTGTTGTATGGCAGGCACATCACCACTCCAGATAAGGAGCATATCATCGATGTACCTGCCATACCACACCACATGTTCCGCAAATGGATTTTTAATATTATATACATATGCCTCCTCCCAATAGGACATCGTTAGATTGGCCAGGGAGGGTGAGTACTTCGCACCCATTGATACACCAGATATCTGTACATAGTATATAGAGTTGAATGAAAAATAATTGTGAGACATCAGAAATTGAGTAACCTCCAGAGTATAATCTATAAAATCCTCAGAAAAATTGCTGTATTTGTGCAAATGGAATTCAAGTGCTAGCATCGCCACATATTGTGCATATTCACAATACATTGAAGTGTCTGAATGATATGAATGTGTGCAAATTTAACTTCACAGAACATGAAATTAGATTGATGGTTGTCAGGTTGGGTCTGTCTCAGTAATTCTTATCACTTCCAACAGTAAAGGTATCAGCCCAACCCCATTACAACAACCACTCATGTCAAGTTATCATTATGGACTATATTTTATGTATTTAGAGGGCTCATTCCTCTGAGTTTTTCGCCCACTAGTGGGGGAATCTGTAAGAAATACAGGTTTGGGAAATAATATATGCGTTATATATATAGATTATGAGGGATTTATTTGTGTGATATAGAGACGGGCAGGCGACTGTACCTGGGTATTCTTCATTAGTATGTATCTGGCTCTTTTTGTCTTACTCTGATTCTCACAGATAAAGGCCTTGTAGGATCTTGTATCTCTTCCATATGCTGATTGGTAGAGAACAAAGGGCACTCAAAATGTGTGAATAGCAGTGAAATATACAACTACAGCTTATTTGGTTTGCAATTATGTTGATTCAGGTTTTTAATTGACTTGAGGCAATATTCATATCGTATAACGTTTCGGCACGCAGGCCTTCTTCAGATACTATGCCGCAGGATTGGAAGAGGGAGAATTGGTAGCAGGAAGGCAGACGCAGAAGGAGACAATGTGTGTAAACCACACTAGAGTGAGCAGGTGAGGCGTCTCAAGACCAAGATCCAGTTTCTGGGCAGGCCACAGACTCTCAGATAACCGATAGGAGGTGAAAGAAGATGACATCAGAAAGGAATGGACTGAGGTTCACACAGACGCCTTTAATTCATTGAAAAGGGCTGTTATGGTGGCAACGGCTTTGATCACCCCAGATCCTGCAAAGACTTTTCATCTAGAGGTGGCGACCACAGATCAAGCAGTATCAGCGTTCTTATGCCAGGAAAAAAATTGACGGTGGCGTCCCATTGCTTATGGGTCACAAGTATCAACTCCTCTGGAAATTAAGTATCCTGCATGTGAAAGACATCTATTGGGGACCTTCTGGGCCCTGCAGCATTTTACTTATATTACGGGACGACATGGTGTCACTCTTCACAGTCCACATACATGCACCTTTGAATTTGTTGTTGAGACCAGGAGAAACCATGATTTCCTCAGCCCGATTATCTATTTCTTATATAAATGCGTGTTTCGCAAATATTACTGGCCTATTAGTATATCAAAATTACTACTTTCATCCCTTGTATAATTTTTAGGGGGGGAGGGGAGCTCCTATATTTTAAATCATTACCCTGGTCTCTAGGGTCGAGGATACAATCCTTACTGTGTTTCTACTCGTTGTTACCACAGCCTCTGCTGCTTCTATGCGCCTCTTATTTCCTATCAGCTACTATTCTTGGCCTGTGTTATACCTATATCTGGTGCCAACTGTGTCACTTTGTATATCTGCTCCTATATTTGAGCTTTGCCCGCTATTCACTGCCTAAAACTTAACACTCAGACACCCTGCATCCCGACATGTTTCGCTGTGTAACCAGCGTCTTCAGGTGTGAGTGTTGGGGGCCGAGACCATCTCTTAAAGACTCGTGTTAAATCACGTGCTCTTGTGCTCCAGTGACATTCCGATACGTCATCTTTCCTCTTTTACTTTTCCCGCGCCTTCTATTTCCTGATTGGTTACAAGCCATCATGATTTGATGACTCACAATGGGAATTCGCGCATGCGTCTGAACTTACCTATTCTTCCTCACACCTCTTGTTCGCATTCTCGCGATGTCTTTGTTATGTTCGTGCATGCGCGCGGACTCGGACATTCGTTTCTCAGCATCCATACCATCACGATACTATCTTCACATATCTCGCGCATGCGCGTGCACTTTGTATCTTTTCATCGCTGCTTGTCCCCCTGTATCTTAGGCTTGTACTGGCGCAGTCGCAAGGACTTTAAACCCTTTACTGGGTTTTTCTCTTTGTATCGTCTACTCAGGTGCTTGTGCCCCATTCTTTTTCATCACTGGGCCTACTTAGTAATTCTTATGTATTCATCCTGCACGTTTTCTGCCTGCACCAATTCTTCATAGTGCCTGCATTGTTATAATTTTTGAGTAGATCCATTCTAAAGCTTGACTTCTTTTTATGATCACTTTCTATTTTCTCTTGTCGATCATGAATACTTTCTCCCATGGTATATATATATGGATATGGGGGCTTATTTTTCCACTCGTTGAGAGATTTCCTTGTCTGGCATCACTTTATATATTTTTAATAGGTATATTAGTTTTCCTTTATCTTCAATATTTTGAATTCATTGCGCTTTTCCATATTTTCTCCAGATCTCTGATTAATAGATTGGAAATACCCCTCTCCAATGGCCCCCACCATGGTAGACGTCCCGCCCAATAAGATGGACACTCTCATCAATGTTCCTGGTAAGTATTTTTGTTTTTCTTTCAGTTATGTATTTTTTTTAGATGGTCTTTTCTACCTCTATTCTTTTCATGTCTATTTTCTATTATTATTTGTTCTGTTAAGATGATTTCTTATATTCTTTTTTCTTATTACTGTTATATTGTTCTATAGGAATGGTGAGAAGGTAAACCCCTCATTTATTCCAATCAGTGACAGGGATTTTAGCCGATATATCCACTTAGCCTCTTCCTGTTGCAGTTTATTATCTACATCTCCCTGTCTGGGGCCTAGCTTAACCTTCTGTATTCCCCAGATTTCTACATCTGTTGGATTACCCTTATGGTGTTTGTTGATGTGTCTTACTAGGGGTGTAACATCATCAGTGTTGAGAGTACTTAGATGTTTGGAAATTCTCCTTCTCAGTTCCTGTATCGTTTGTCCTACATAGATTTTGGGACGTTTTGCAATTAATGCATTCTTTGATAGTATATTTTTTCCCATCGTGGGGGTTTGTAAAATCTTTTTTTTTGCACCATGTACTGTGTGGATAGCCAGTTCTTTTTTGTGCATATCTTTTTTTGAAAGTGACTGTGTACCATTACATCTTTTATGTTTTTTCCCCTCCTATATGGTACTGATGGGCTGCTAGGCAGTACTTCCCTTAGGTCTTTGTCTGATCTTAAAATGTGCCAATATCTTTTGAGGATCCCATAGACTTTTTGATGTTGATAGTCAAAGGTACCTATACAGCGTATTGTTTTTTCATTTTTTGGTTCCTTCCTCTTGAACAGACTATCTCTCTCCATCTTTTTAACTGTGTTATAGGCTCTATACAGTATCTTTCTAGGGAACCCCCTGTCCAAAAACCTCTGGTATAGTATTTTACATTCCTCTTCGAAGGCTAGCTCGTTGGTACTATTTCTTTTTGCTCTCAAGTATTGAGCTACAGGTATGCCTTGGTTTTGGGTGGCAGCTCTCCCAATGGAGGAGGCTGTTACTTGCTGTTGCCTTCCTATATAGATCTTTAGGTCAAGAAAGTTGAGACTTCTCATGAATCTCAGCTGTAAATTGTAGGCCTACGTCATTTTCATTAAGGCCCTTAGGGAATTTATCAAATTGTGATATAGTGCCGTTCCAAAAAATCAAAACGTCATCTATATACCTGCCCCAATACATTATGTGATCCATGTGCTGTGAGTTTTGTTCTATAAATACATGTTTGTCTTCCCACCACCCCAAAAATAAATTTGCAAAACTAGGTGCACATACCGTCCTCCATCGCGGTACCAGTGATCTGTAAATAATATTGCCCATTAAATATAAAATAATTATGTGTGAGGAGAAAACGTAATAAAGTGATAACAAAATTATTGTGCTCGTGAAACTGTGTACCTTTAGTGTATAAAGACTCTACTGCCTTTATCCCTAATTCGTGATGTATACTGGTGTATAAGGCCTCAACGTCTAGGCTCGCTATCAGGGTATTATCATTTACATGTATTTCTTGTAGCTTTACGACTGTATCGCTGGTATCTTTGAGATATGAGGGAAGGGTCTGTACAAATAGTTTTATAATGGCGTCTACATATGTGCTTATGCCCTCACACATGCTGTTGTTACCTGAAACTATAGGTCTTCCGGGTATAGGTTCATGTTTTTTGTGGATTTTTGGCAAAGCGTAAAATGACGCTATAGTCGGATGTGGTTTATACAGGATTTTGTACTTTTCTTTCGTGATTAGTTCTTTCCCTCTTGCTTCCATCAATATCTTTTTTAGATCTTTATTGTATCTTTCTGTAGGGTTGCTCTCTAGCTTTTTAGAGGTTGTATTATCATACAGTAATCTCATCACCATCCCAATGTACTCCTCTGTGTTCCTCAGGACTACATTTCCCCCCTTATCTGAGGGTTTTATTGTAAGGTCTTGTCGCTCTGTAATGTCTCCAATAGCCCTCTTCTCTTCTAGGGATGAATTCTCCCCCATCTCATTCTTTTTTTTCTCTATCTTTTCCAGGTCACCTGTCACTAAGTTCACAAAGGTTTGAATATTTGTGAATCTTGCAATTGGTGGGGTGTATTTTAATTTGGGGCGCATGTTACTAAAGGGGGCAACAGGTCTTATTATCTCGCCCGCTCCTTCCCTATATAGCTCTTCTAGCATCTCCAATACTTGTTTCTCCCCACTTCCTGCCCCATTTCCATGGTCGTCCTTCTCCTTAAAATCTTTATGTAATGCAAGTTTTTGGGCGAATAGATGGATGTCTTTCACCTATGTGAAACAGTCAAATCTTGGAGTTCGGGTATATCATAGTCTCTTCTGTATCAGGGATTCATGCTCAGGTTTTAATGTTACAGAGGACCTATTTACAATCTGCATTGTTGTTTTAGTCTTTACACTTTCTGACTGTACCCCCATTTGTCTCGGCCCCTGAGTTGTATACCCGACATTAAAAAAGGAATCTGGGTATTGGGTGCCATCATTTGGGACACATTGGTTTGTGTGAATGATGGAGTTACTGATGTAGAGGCAGGCTGCAAACAGGGCAATGATATTTGTGGATTTGTGTTTGGCCCTTGAATATTTTGTACCCGATATTGACTCTGTTGCCATTCCTGGTTGGTGTTTTTGGACTGAGGATATCTCCTTTGTTGGTACCCCCCCCCCCCCCCCCCCCCTCCTAGATCTACCTTTTCCTCTCCTATTTGTTTTGGAGATGCTCCCTTCAGACTCAGATGCTTCAGATTCAGAGATATCTGTATATTGTTTATACTCTGTCCTACCAATGTATGATGACTGACTATTGGGTTTACTATATATCTGGCCTGTCTCAAAGTCTCTCTTGTCCCTGATGTATTTACGGTGCTTCCTCTCCTTCACCTCAGTTTGTACGTTTTCAAAGTTTTTTTGTAATTTAACTTCTAGGGAACTAAATTCTGTCTGGGACCTTAGTTTTTGTATTTCTTGTGTCTCTTTTTCTAGCTGGGCTGACACCTTAATTAGTTGTTTCTTCTTGTATTCCAAGATGTATGCTTGCATACGGAGTGAATTGTCAGTTAATAGGGATTCCCAGCCTCTGATGAATTCAGTATCTTCCTGGTGTGAGTTGGGGATGATGTTCACTCTCATACCCCTGTATACAATTTTTTGTTGTAAGTATGTTTCCAAACTTGTAATTTCCCAGATAGATTTAATATATTTTTTGTATGTTCTATTAATTTCTCTAAATGCCTGTGTAATATCTTGAGTATTAATAGGAAGACTTTCTGTAGAGAATACCTTGTTCGCTTCCGAGAGGTAGTTTTGGCTATTGGGTTGATTGGACAAAAATCCTGCCATATCACCTTAATGGCTTAACAAAAGTAACAGTAATTGAAGAGGTCTATAATCTATTGGGATTTGTGACTGTCCCACTCATTATTTACAATTTTATAACATTTGACCTCACAGTACATGTCAACGTTTTATTTTTGGATCAAGTACTGTTTTTTAATTTAAAACTTCACTTTTATTGTTTTATTTGATACAGATTGTCCTTTATTTTCACTATATCAAGTCTTATTGTTTATATTATTTTCTATTTCTTATATAAATGCGTGTATCACAGTTATTACTGGCCTATTAGTATATCAAAATTGCTACTTTCATCCCTTGTATAATTTTTAGGGGGGGGGGAAGAGGCGCTCCTATATTTTAAATCATTACCCTGGTCTCTAGGGTCGAGGATATAATCCTTACTGTGTTTCTATTCGTTGTTACCACAGCCTCTGCTGCTTCTATGCGCCTCTTATTTCCTATCAGCTACTATTCTTGGCCTGTGTTATACCTATATCTGCTGCCACTGTGTCACTTTGTATATCTGCTCCTATATTTGAGCTTTGCCCGCTATTCACTGCCTAAAACTTAACACTCAGACACCCTGCATCCCAACATGTTTCGCTGTGTAACCAGCATCTTCAGGGGATAATGCAGGTGTGAGTGTTGGGGGCGAGACCATCTCTTACGGACTCGTGTTAAATCACGTGCACCCTAATAATACAAGCCCGCAGCCGCCTCAAGATCACAACCATCTGATAAAATGGTTCTACTCCTGACGGCACCCAGGCTCTTCCCGGTACCCCTGAGGCTTTGGGTACCGGGGTATTAGAGGTGGAGGGGGTTAATGTTAGCCCTGAAGACCACCGCTGGCCAACACTAAGACCCGGTGATAGTTATAAAGGTCTCTACCAGGGGCTTCCATAACTAACACATACCCAGAAAAATGTGCAAAACAAACCTTGATGGGGAAAAAACCTTTATTGAAATAAACACTCCCCAACTACAGCCCTCTTTTACCATTTTATTATTAATAAATTCCACTTGACTCTTTCGATTAGTCCGACAAAATGTCGTAGTCCAGTACAAGAGCGGATCTGCGAAATAAGAATAATAATTTTATATAATTTATACAATTTTATATATAGAGAGAGAAAAAAGGTTCGGCGGCACCAGTAAACTTGGAGTGTTGTCCCATTTCATGCGTGTATATATATGTCCCCCACTGTGGCCTCCGCAGTAAAAATATCCCCCACCCACGTCCACCCACAGTAACAGTGGCCCTAAACGGTAGTTATGTCCCCTAGTGGCCCCCGAAAGGTAGATATGTGCCCCAAAAATCGTGGCACCAAGCTGTACTTATGTCCCCCCAGTGGCCCCCAAAGGTAGTGTGAAAGGGTCTAGGGGATGTACTTACCTCTCTGTGACAGGCTCCAGACAGCAGCTCGGCTTTCCTCCTCTTCTCCTGCCCACCTCTGGTCCGCCTCCTTGCCGCTGGCCGGCACATGCGCATTAGCGTCAGTGGTGCCGTGCCCACAATGGGCATTGCAGTGTGCATGCCTCGGCCCAGCGAGGGAGAGCCCAGGCGCGGGATCTCACTGGGAGAGAAGGAGGACGCAAGGGAAGAGAAGGGCAGGCAGAGGCTGGGGCGGGGATATGAGCAAAAGAGGCAGAGCAGCCTGGGCTCCGAAGAAGTGAACGCCACCCCTGGGCACTTGCGAGCCCTCATTTACATATGAATAAAAGTCTGTTTTACAACAACACAACAAAGATACCATTTGAATCATCTACAGTTATGCTACATGTAAGCGGTCTATGATGTCAAAATGTGGTGACAGACTCCCTTTAATGAACGGTCGCCACTGTAGATGTTTCCTTTCTCATCAGAATGTTCTTGTGGTCAATGACCCATTCTCAGGTAGCAACGTGAATGCAATATTTCCACTGATATTTTTCAAACTCCAGGTGTGCCAACCATAACCACACAAGGTGATTTGCTTCCAGATGGAATATAATTGATAGTTACAGGAGAAGAGAAATTATCATCCTATTATGAAATCTGTGGGATATTTCTCAATCCTACAATTTCATGTCATGCGTTTTCCACAAATAGTATGGATCCCTAACAATTGAGATTTGGTCTTGCATCCATCAGAAGCTTAACAGCAGAATAATGCCGGTAGTGGTTGGCCAGGTCTAAGGCAGTGTAGCCCTCTACAGTAGTAGCGCTGATGTTGGCACCATGATGGATAAGGAGTCGGGCCGTGCAGGTATGACCCGTCTCAGCCGCAATGTGTAGAGGTGTCTTCAACTGCATATTTGGAATATTTACGTCACAACCAAGTTCCACCAGGATTCGAGCCACTCGGTAATGTCCTCTTTTTGCCGCTAAATGCAACGGTGTTCTTCCGTCGGATGTCTGGCAGTTCAGATTGGCCTTGCATTGCTTGGCAAGAAGCTTCACAATATTTAGATGACCTTGCCAAGTCGCATAGTGTAAGGACACCCAGTTCTTCAGTCCTGGGACATTTATGTTTGCGCCCCGTCGTATGAAAAGTCGGACAATACTTTCTTGACCGTGCTGGCAAGCCACGTGAAGAGGTGTTCGGCCTTTACTGTCAACCTCACTCAAAGAGGCGTTCTTCTCCAGGAGCAATCGAGTTATAACCTCATCTCCATTTTGGGCAGCAAAATGAAGTGCTGTTAAGTGATCTTCATCCTTCGCATTGATGTTGATCTTCTTTGAAAGGAGTAGTTCCACAAAACCTTTCAGTTTCTTTTCAGCAGCAATGTGGAGTGGAGTAGAACCTTTCAAGTTGGTCATATTGGGGCTGGAATTGTAAAGGAGAAGCATTTTGGCACACCCCTCCTGTCCGTTCTCGACTGCCAAGTGAAGAAGGCTTGACCTCCCTTCCAACACTAACTGAACATCTCGAGGCTGGAGGATCTTAAGAAGCTTAGCATCGTCTCCGGCGACAATGGCGTCAATCAGTTTCTTTTTCTGGATCTCTGTGGTATTAAGGTCTGCATTTGGAAAAAAAAGAAGAAATAATCACATTAGAATTTTATAATATGAAATACTTGATATTCACATTGATGTGGATGAGCACCATGTACCGTAATTCTTCACTTCCCTAGTGCTACAGCTGCAGGAGAACTCTTGCTAACAGGTTTCCCTGCAGAATAGCTTATCACAAATGATCCTAGCAGTCCCAGACAACCTCTTCTTAGAATGAGACCACCCTGACAATAAACTGGCCTATATGGGTCTAGCTAACTGTGGTCTAACCAATGCTGCCACAGGTCCCTTACAGTGGAAATGTAGTATTGTTCTTCCATATTCCCCACCTCCCTAGTTAGCAGTGCCCATTGCAGGAGAAATTAAGTATTAAATGGTGGCCTTTCAGGTGACCAACTGGACATCAAGGATGGATCAAGTTTGCCAGAATAGGAGCCACTCTCATACAATGTCTCTTCATCCTGGCTCATAGAGGGGATCCCAAGTGGGTGAGTCCCTCTATGACGTCTGTATGCCCTAGGAGGACATATAGACACGGGTTGTCTTTATGAAGAAACCACTTGAAAGTGCATGGATAACTCACTGTCATTGTATCTACTAATTTTATGCCAACCTACCTTTTACAAAGCCATCCTTTTCGAAGGACAAGTTGAGAGAGCCTCTGGACGAGAATGCCGAGTCAATGGAGGAGATTCTGGAGAGGCACTTGTCGCTAGGTGCCAGCTCCGGCTCAGAAGCACTGTGACACAAGCTCTCTGACCCTTCTATGGTTTGTGAAATCCCAGAATCCAGTTGGGAGAGAAGCTCGGAGAGACTGTAGTCTTTCTCATACATTGGATATCCTTTGGGTTCTGACAGGTTGGCCAAATCCTGAATAGTAAAAAAAAAAAAAAAGTATAGAACGATCAGTACGTGCATCTTCAGGACTAACCTTACTAAGCAAATGTAGACTCTCACAAGGGGAACATAATTATTAAATTGTAGGGCGACTATATTAGGAGAGGCCGAGATCAGTCACATGTATATAAATGTCCCTAGAGGTTCTCAGTCCTGTAGATATGTCAAACCAAGTAGTGTTAATGGAGTGGAGTCCGGATTCTGCTGCCTGTATTTGCGCATGCACTGTCGATGTGTCTTCTTCATGATGACTACTTTGTGACTTGCTGTTCGGCGCCTGTGCGGAAATACTAGTAGCCAGGAACAGGGTCAAGAAGTGGTCACGTTACTGCCGCCATCTTGCAGGCCATGGACACGAAGGATGTACAGTGAGTATGTTTACTGGGGCAGCCGGTATCCTTCACTATGACAGCTGGGGGACAGTACAAAGTCATGTATTCTTGTATGGACCTACCAGACTGTTTATAGTATTTTGAGAAATATTATAAATTGTCCAAAAAGTCTGCCCAAAAAAATACCCTTACAAAAATGTCCAGGACAACCCCATGAAAAATTTTGTGTTTTTGAGGCATGCCAGGAGGACCATAGATTGCACAAGAGCATCATCACTTACCTCCTCTTTGGTGTTCGCAGTTGCTTGGGCAACCAATTCTTGATCCATCTCTGAAATTGACTCGTCTTCATGTTTTGTACACAGTAATTCTGTCTCTGAGGTAATTTCTAGCGGAAAGGTGGAAAAAAATAAAATGTATTATTTTTGCAGTATGACACCCCAGGAGTATAGGTGTTAACAGGCTACTGGTTGGCATTGGCCTCTACAAAGAACCACATGAACGGTGCCTTCACCGGGTATGCATACATTTGCTACCATGTTGCATCTGCATTAAAAACCTGCTGTTTTGTGTATACAGCTCCTAGACAGATCTCTGTGTCTAATTTGGCTATGCTAAATAAATGGGATGCCCAAAAAGGACATAAGGAAAGAGGTGAGACAACTCCTTTAAGAGGAATATCACTTGACATCACCTACCTTGAAATGTTGGCCGTCTGATGGGCTTGTCCTGCCAGCACTGCTGCATCAGTTTGATCATCTCGTCGCACTGTTGGGGTCGAGCCCTCGGTATCTGCGATAAGTCGGGGCGCAGACCGTCTCCTACTTTCATCATAATATGCAAAATGTTTTTCTCTTCTAGAAAGTTAAAAAATAAAAATCAAAAATCGTAAACAATTTTTACAAATTATCACGGCCTGTCAAAACATCCAATGGTAGCAAGACAACCTCCGGGAAAGTGCTGAACATGCAGGGAGTCACTCTCCAAAACTAGATCAGCGTGAGAGTCTTTGAAGATTTAAAGGGATCTTCCAACAACTACCCCTGTTCCATGGGTTGGGTCTGGTATTGCATCTCAGCTCCACTGGTGACTCCATCAAGTGAATCTTGAAAAGTATATTAGAAAGTTGCAGGGGGTCAACGAAAAAAGAGCCACACTTGTCCACAGGTTGTGTGTGGTATTGACTATACAGCTGAGCTGCAATGCCACACACAACCTGTGGACAAGTGTGGCACTATTTTCGTTGACCCCCTGCAACTTTCTAATATACTTTTCAAGATTCACTTGATTTGGGTTCAGTTGCAATACCAGACACAGCCATTGGACAATTGTGGCGCTGTTTCTGGAACGACTGTGATATTATAATTTTTCTTCCTAATCGAATCAAATGTGCAGCTATCCTATATGCTTTCATCTCTGCTTGCTGTCAATTAATGAAAGCATTCTTGATAACATCCAGGGGTTGAAAACCCATCGGAATCAGGTCAAACTAAACAGAAGTAAAACAATTATAGTGCTCTGATGTGTGATCATGACACATTTTCAGCCTCTGCACATAGATGACAAGCATTCGTCAACAGCAAGCAGAGATCTTGGAAATGGTGAGGAACTGATATATAAAGCATTCTAGAAAGTTGTTGACTATTTCATTATACAGTAAATAAAGAGATTAGGAAACGGTCTGTCTTTTCCCCAAGAAACAGCTCCCCCCTCATGCCTAGTGGTCGGGTCTGATATTGCCGTTCAGTCGCATCCAAGTGAAAGCCACAATACCAGACACAGCCTATGGACAAGTGTGGAGCTGTGTCCGGAAATAAAAACTCAGACCTTTTTTATCCAATCTCCTACAACCACGTTAAACAAAGCCAATGCCACATCTTGGTCTACAGCCCATGTTATTTATCAGTCTGACGACTTACCTGCAAAGGGCTTCTGCTGGGTGAGGATTCCCCAGATGACAATTGCGAAACTGGAGAAGAAAGAAAACCAGAATTATACTTTAGAAATCCAAGGCATGGAAAACGATTCTTCATGTCACATTGCTCTACAGGTAGTCACTACATTTGCAAATTTTTGAAAAATGATTTGATAAATTTCACAATTCCAGCCCCCAGGAACTAAACTGACTGTGCGTGATCAAGTCCTGCCAGAAGATCACCTAAAGGTGCGCCCTCCATGCATTATCTGAAGAACTCTCACTGTTACAAAATAGCAGCCTGAAGGTCCCTTGTCCCCATGACAGAACTACCTGTCCAGTGGTCTACTAGTCAAGCCTCGTCATAGGGTTGTACAATGAGTCCCCATATCACCAGCCACATCAATGTCCACCTAGTGCTATTAGGATAACAACAAGGGAGGAGGAGGAGGATTTGGGTCCAGGCGATGACCAGACTGAAGTATCAAAGTACAGGACAAGAAGTGTGGTCATGTGGATGGGCTATCAGCTCTAGTTCTGCAACGTCAACTTTTTGCCAAAGGTTTAGAAAGTGGTGGCTTGCTTACCTGTATACATCATGCTTGGTGTCGAGGCTCCTATTCCTCTCCATGAAGCGTTCCGGTGGGAGGTAGGCGATGGTCCCACAGATCCCGTCCAAGCTCAACTCATGGGAATTTGACAAGCCGTTCCACTGGGCAAGTCCAAAATCTGATATCTACAGTAAACAAAAATGAATGTGGATGAGAAGGGACATCAAACGTAATAAAAATCTTCACCAAAACCTAAAAATCCAGAAAAACAGAAAAAAAGTTCCTTTGAGGAGAAAAAAAGTGTTGCAAAGAAAACTGAAGTTAATCCAAGGTGTGTAGGTTACAGAGGCCACTTTGTAGACATGGGCTGAGTGTACAAAGTGCTCGGGACTTGCAAGAACAAGTTTTATCAGAAGAGGAAGAGTTCCAGTTCCAAGTTAAACTAACACTAACCTCCTGGAGAAGATGTGTCTACATGGGCGTAACTGTGGGGCCAGGCTGGTCAGAATTTTAATATTTGCTATGGGGCCTACCCCTCTCTAAAGGCATCCTTATGTCATGCAGTTTTGGTATGAACTTATATACCCATACCTTGACGTGGTAATGTCCATCAAGCAGGATATTCGCTGGCTTTAGGTCAAGATGAAGTAGAGGAGGGTTCATGCTATGAAGGAAGTTCATCCCCACCGCCGTCTCATGAATAATCCTAAACCTCAAGTCCCATGGCAGGTGTTCAGCAGCCAAGAACTTCTCCAGAGATCGATTCTCCATATATTCCATGACAAGACCAACTGGGTCACTGCAGATCCCGTAGACAGGCAAGATACAACGGAATTTGGCCATTTCCATCTTCTTGGCCTCTTCAACCAGCTCAAAACGTTCTCTGTGGGGACAATGAGGAACCGGAGATCAGATGTGCACAGAACATAAGTACATACATTTTTAATTAGGAAGGGGGGATTTTTGTTTTCGGTCCATGGCTAATTATAAAACTAAAAAAATTATAAAAATATATTTAAGTATATGAAAAAAGAAACTGAATGAAAATTTCCAATTTTTAATTCTAACTAGAATTTTTGATTTTTTCCAGCATTTTTAGCACAGTAAAATAACAGCGGTTCTGCGACAAGTCCTGAGAATATCACACCCAGTCCTGAGAATATCAGACCAGGCTGCAGCTGGGCGACTGCCGGAGCCACGTCAGGGTCCGGCTAACCTCTGCACTTACTGCTATTAAACCAACCGTTCTATTAAAATCATTGGAAGTTACAAAAATGGCCTCTTGTGAGATCTCAATGAATTGTACCAAGTGACAAACTCAGCTCTGCTACATCGGTATGAATTGTATTGCTTATCGATATCACAACAAACATAAACGTGACTTTTTGCAGACCGACAGCAAGCCCCTAAAAAGGGCCCCATACCTAACCCGGAGCAATCACTGATTTAGAGATCTCGATCGTCACATAGTCGTTTTTTACATCCATTCGATACTGTTCACATTTGATAACTGATCAACAGAAATGGACCTTTCATAGCAAATTGAACAATTCCCTGCAGTGCCTCCTCCACTCCCTGCCCAAGCTGCACCCTATTACTTCCTGAACAGAACCTTCCAATGTTTCTGTCTGCAAACACGTCACAGCAACAATACTGCACAAACCCCCCAAGAAAGCATCTTTGCCCCCCCCAAGTGCCTCCTCCACTCCCTGCCCAAGCTGCACCCTTACTGTTTCCTGTTTAGAATCTTCCAATGTTTCTATTTACAAACACAATGTAACACTCCGCACAGAGTGATACAGTCAGTGCTCCTGCCCCCAGTGCAAGATACCATGTAGCAAGAAACCTTTAACCCTTTATCTGCCACCCTTGAGCCTCTGACACTTACTTCTCATCCACATGCAGAGGACACTTAATGGCCAACCATGTCTTCCAGGAGATGTGCTTCACCTTGTAGACCTGTCCAAAGCCTCCTGATCCTATCATCTCCCATCCACAGAACTCTTTTGAGTCGAAAGTCCTTAGGAGCCCCATGTCCCATGAGGAAGAGACCTTCTTGTCCATGGTGCTGCTAGCCTGTCTCCTGCTCTCTGGCAGCTCTGACTGTGTGAAGCCTGTAGCTCCCTGTCCAGGTGAATAAGGTGTGTTCATCAGTTTCTGTCTCTTTATATACTCTTGATATAGGAGATAATTAATATTCATGCGTCAATTGTTGTAGAGAAGCCTTCTGTATTGTTAATCAGGAAGTCTACAGTAGTGTTTACAATCATTTACATTTCTAAGGCATCCTAAAGGCGGATGGACTCTCCCATTCAAATTCAAATACAAAATTCTACATAACAAAGTTGATTGTCTGGATGAGTTATATGGAGCTATGAGAGAACAAAAGGAAAATGTAGAAGATCATGTGAAAGTGCTAACTAGAGATATTGAAGCATTAAAAGTTTCTGCTAAAACTGCTGCTGTTGTGTCTGTTAGTAATCAGCTAATTGTAGCAGAGAACAAGGGTTTAAAAGTTTAAAATGAGGAGCTTACTGAGAGGCTGAAGGCAGCAGGAAGCCATATTGTTGGGCCGACTGCTTCCTCCAGCACAAATCAGGTTGATCAATGTAAAAGAGAAAGGTGTGAGACACAGAAGAACAGGGTCCAAGTGTCTTCTGTTAGAACTTTTAATACAAATGGTGGATTTAAGCCTTATGTTCAGTATAAGCCAGTGAAATGCTTTTCTTGTAGTCGGCCGGGTCATATTGCGAAGTATTGTCGCTTTCTGTTAGTGAGTTACAGGAAAAGGACAATAAGGTTAAGTGCTTTGTGTGTGGACATGTGGGTCACACTGCAAGGTATTGCCCAGCACAAAGAGAAAGGAATTAGAAAACGTGTTATTCTTGTTATTCTTGTGGTAAGACTTGTCATATTTCACAAAATTGCTACACTATATTTTTTATAGGGGTCGGAATGTGCTGTCCGCATCCACATTTGCGGATCCACACTTCCGGATCCTCACTTCCGTTCCTCCAAAAAATAGAACATGTCCTATTCTTGTCCGCATTTTCTATAAGAGTGCCGGCGATGTGCGGTCTGCCAAATGTGAAACACACATTGCCGGTGTCCGTATTTTGCGGATCCACAATTTGCGGATCTAAAAAAAAAAACATACGGACGTGTGAAAGGGTGCAGCAAGGGTCCCAAAAGTTGAAGAGAGTGAACATAAAATTGAGGAAAAAGAGCGGGAAAATACTGCCTCATGGTGGAAGTATAGACAATGGCAATGTGGCCGCCGAAGACCTTCTCACTGGGTTTCATTTCATGTGGTCAGGGCCCAGAATGAAAAACTACAGAGTGAAATAATGCAACTTAACTTGGAGATAAGACCAGCAGAAAGTGAAGGTTTAAAATCACCAAATTGTGTTGAGAGCAGAAGAGGGGCCTCCTAATTTCAACCTTTCTTGTGGAGGTTCTGTCTGTTGTTAGTAATATTTTACTAGTTTTGACTTTCAGGGAAACGTAGAGATTTACAGAAGAACCTGGAGATGTGCGGTTTTCACAGTATTTTTCCTTGTGGGCAATAACTAGATATTAGACGACCTTTCTGTATTATTTATGTTGTTTTACTTTTTTTAAGGAGAAGTCCATAAATTTGATAATCTAATGCAGTCAGGAGGGTTAAAATCTAAATATATATATTTTTTTGTTTTATTTTTTTTCCCCAAAGCCTGCTCTGTAGTAACACAAAGGCAATCGCTAAAAAGCAGGAAGAATCAGCAGATATCATCACACCAGAACCAATTATATGGTTCTAGTCAGCAGTCAAAGTGGATTTTTTTCTTTATCAACTTCTATGGACTTTATAAACAGACTATCGTGATTAACATTCACCGATATTTGTGAGAGCTCTCTCGGAAATTTGTTCGCACTCAGGTCGGGGATTGTAAGATATGGTCATATATAATGTCTTTTTGGTTGAGTTATAATTTAATAAATTGAGTGAACTAGATCAGATTTTTTGAGTGATTGATATAGGAGATGGAGAGGTTTTCTAATTAATATTCTGGAGGTCAATTGTTGTAGAGAAGCCTTCTGTATTGTTAATCAGGAAGTCTACAGTAGTGTTTACAATCATTTACATTTCTAAGGCATCCTGAGGGCGGATGGACTCTCCCATTCAAATTCAAATACTACATTGCATCACAACCAGTCAGTGTGATCTCATCACAATGTGCAAATGACGGGAGAATAGAGGTGTCACTTCTAGTGCATATTGGGAGGGAATACGAGAGAGCAAACCCGGCCTGGCAGTTGGAAAAATGGGAGGGAGAGTGAGTTTCAAGATCCCCCCCAAAAAAATAGTATAAAATATAGGCAAAATTTGGCATAGGACAGGTCAGAGAGAGCCTTCCTGGAAGAAGGTGGCCTGTGAGCTCAAAAGGGAAACTTATTCTGGTTGCTATAATTCAATGATTCTACATTACTGAAAGGTTATTATGCATTGTAATATTGTTGTGGTTGACAGGTTTTGTTTTTATGATTTATGTCTACGATTCTTTCGGCCAGGAATTTGTGAAATAGTTTTGTGATCAGCATACGGGTGAGCAGCCCGTCTAGGGACGTCAGGGCAGCCAGGTGTCAGTTTTAGGTGAGTTAGGGGTCACCACTCCCCCCTGTCCCTAGTAATAGGGTGCCCTCCTTCCCTCCTCTCTGTGCCTATGGCAGGTAGCAGACATGATATTATATCTGGCCCTTATTTTGTAAAAAAAAAAAATATATATATATTATTATTTTTTTTAGATCCACTATGAATCCTATTGCTGCTTTGGCAGTTGCAAGGTCTGTCTTTTGAAGTGACAGAATTAAGGGTGTCGGTCCTTCAGCAGCTGCAGGAGACCTCAAACCCAGTGGTTGCTATGGGTAACCAGGTAGAATCGGAACCTAAGGCTCATTCTCTGACAGATTTTCTGGAGGGAGAGACAAATCTGTGGTGATCCGTGAATCATGTCAATTATATTTCAGGCTGCGCCCAAATTCCTCTGGTAATGAGGAACAGCGAGCGGGTGGGGATTTTTATCTCCCTTCTTCAAGGGGATCCTCAATCCTGGGTCTTTTCGTTGCCAGCTGGTACCCAGGCCCTGCGGTAGATGAGTTTTTTGAGACCCTGGTTCTCATATACAATAACCCTAACTGAGTCTCCCCTGCTGAGTCGAGATTACGGCGGCTTCAGCAGAGAGATCGGTCAGCAGAGGTTTATTGTTCCGAAGGTGGGCCACGGATACTAAGTGGAATGACCCGGCTCTCAGGAGCCAGGTTTGCCAGGGATTGCCAGAAAAAGTAAAGGATGCGCTTGCGCTGTATGAGACTTCTATATCCCTTGAGGCCCCTATGTCGCTATCTATAAGAATTGATAGACGTCTTAGGGATAGGCTGAGGAGTTCTGGTCCTCCAGAAACTTTTCTTTAGCAGGAGTCAGTGTGCTCTGACCCAGACGAACCTATGCAACTAGGGGGTGCCACTCGTCAGGTTGGTCCTCCTGGGACTCGCCGTAAGTCTGGGGTTTGTTTTTTCTGTGGTCACAGGGGTCATTTCATTGGTGCTTGTCCATCCGTACCCAAAAAGAAACAACCATCGGAAAACTACTGACCCCAGTTTGTGCGGAGGATGACAAACTGGGTGTATACATCTCCTCCATTCGAACTTGTTTTGCCAGCTACGGTAGTTTCAGGTAATAAAACTGAAAAGATTTCTGTTTTCTTAGACAGTGGGGCGGGAGTCAATTTGGTGGATGCCCAATTTGCTCGGACTCTGGGTTTTATTTTAGTCCGTTACTTAGATCTATCCCCATATTCGCTATCGACTCTGCTCCTCTTACTTAGGGGAACCTGACACATATTGTACAAAACATACTGTTCATATTCGGGTGGGGGCCCTCCATAATGAGTTTATTTCTTGCTATGTCCTGGAAGGTCTTCCTACTCCTATGGTATTAGGTGTTCCCTGGTTGGTAGAGTACAATCCTGTTGTTGATTGGCAGGCCAAGAGATATTGGAGTGGAGTGAGAATTTGTGTCCGATTTTGAAGACACTTTCTCTGAGAAGGGGTGTCAGGAGTTACCACCCCATCGTCCGTATGATTGCCCGGTAAACCTGCTCCCTGATGCAAAGTTACCTAATACCAGGTTATATAATCTTTCTGGCTCCGAAAGACAAGCCATGAAGGATTAGATTTCCGAGAGTCTGGCTAAAGGACATATCAGACCCTCTTCTTCACCCGTAGCTGCAGGGTTATTTGTGAAGAAAGATGGGGGCCTGCGTCCTTGTCTAGATTTTCGGGAACTAATTCGGATAACTATCCAAGACCCCTATCCTCTTCCTCTCATTCCCAACCTTTTTAATCAGATTGCGGGTGCAAAATGGTTTTCCAAAATGGATTTAAGGGGAGCCTACAAATATGATTTGCATTAGGCCTCATGCACACAACAGTTTTTTTTCCACGGTCCGCAAAAACGGGATCCGTGACCGTTTTTTCGTCCGTGGGTCTTCCTTGATTTTTGGAGGATCCACGGACATGAAAAAAAAGTCGTTTTGGTGTCCGCCTGGCCGTGCGGAGCTAAACGGATCCGTCCTGAATTACAATGCAAGTCAATGGGGACGGATCCGTTTGACGTTGACACAATATGGTGCAATTGCAAACGGATCCGTCCTCATTGACTTTCAATGTAAAGTCAGGAGTCCCTTTACTTTCACACTTGCGTTCATATAATGCAGACGGTGGCTCCGTTCAGAGCGGATCCGTCTGCATTATATTGTTAAAACATTTCTAAGTGTGAAAGTAGCCTCAGACGGATCCGTCCAGACTTTACATTGAAAGTCAATGGGGGACGGATCCGTTTGAAAATTGAGCCACAGTGTGTCATGTTCAAACGGATCCGTCCCCATTGACTTACATTGTAAGTCTGGACGGATCCGCTTGCCTCTGCACGGCCAGGCGGACACCCGAACATAACTTGAAGCGTCCCCATCACCATGGGAACGCCTCTATGTTAGAATATACTGTCGGATATGAGCTACATCGTGAAACTCATTTCCGACAGTATATTCTAACACAGAGGCGTTCCCATGGTGATGGGGACTCTTCAGGTTAGAATATACTGAAAACCTGTGTACATGACTGCCCCCTGCTGCCTGGCAGCACCCGATCTTAGGGCCGTGATCAGCACAATTAACTCCTCAGGTGCCGCACCTGAAGGGGTTAATTGTACTATCATATCCCCCAGAGATCAGGGCTGCCAGGCAGCAGGGGGCAGACCCCCCCCCCTCCCCAGTTTGAATATCGTTGGTGGCACAGTGTGCGCCCACCATCGCCCCCCTCCCTCCCTCCCTCTATTGTAATAAATCGTTGGTGGCACAGTGTGCGCCCACCATCGCCCCCCCTCTCTCTATAGCAGTAACAACATTTGTGGCAGTGTGCGGCCTCCATCTCCCCCCCCCCCCACCCCGATCATTGGTGGCAGCGTAGTTCCGATCGGAGTCCCAGTTTAATCGCTGGGGCTCCGATCGGTAACCATGGCAACCAGGAAGCTACTGCAGCCCTGGTTGCCATGGTTACTTAGCAATAGTACAATTGTAGAAGATTCATACTTACCTGCTTGCTGCTGCGATGTCTGTGACCGGCCGTGAGCTCCTCCTACTGGTAAGTGACAGTTCTTTAGCAATGCGCCGCACAGACCTGTCACTTACCAGTAGGAGGAGCTCCCGGCCGTTCACAGACATCGCAGCAGCCAGCAGGTAAGTATGAATCTTCTACAATTGTACTATTGCTAAGTAACCATGGCAACCAGGGCTGCAGTAGCGTCCTGGTTGCCATGGTTACCGATCGGAGCCCCAGCGATTAAACTGGGACTCCGATCGGAACCACGCTGCCACCAATGATCGGGGGGGGATGGGAGGCCGCACACTGCCACCAATGTTGTTACTGCTATAGAGAGAGGGGGGCCGATGGTGGGCGCACACTGTGCCACCAACGATTTATTACAATAGAGGGGGGGCGATGGTGGGCGCACACTATGCCACCAACGATTTATTACAATAGAGGGAGGGGGGGGGCGATGGTGGGCGCACACTATGCCACCAACGATTTATTACAATAGAGGGAGGGGGGGGCGATGGTGGGCGCACACTGTGCCACCAACGATTTCTAACAATAGAGGGAGGAAGGGGGGCCCAATGGGCGGCGCACACTGTGCCACCAACGATATTCAAACTGGGGAGGGGGGGGGGGGTCTGCCCCCTGCTGCCTGGCAGCCCTGATCTCTTACCCTGGGTTCACACCTGAGCGTTTCCCAAACGCGCGTCAAACGCGCGTTTTTGACGTGCGTTTCTGACGCGCGTTTTTGTAATAGTGAACGCGCGTTTGACGCGCGTTTGTGTCATTGACTGCAGTGTCCTATGGCCACAAACGCGCGTCAAAACGCCCCAAAGAAGCTCAAGTACTTGTTTGAGCGTCGGGCGTTTTACAGCGCGTTCGTACGCGCTGTAAAACGCCCAGGTGTGAACCATTCCCATAGGGAAGCATTGGATTTCATGTCTTGAGCGTTTTACAGCGCGTTTGAACGCGCTGTAAAACGCTCAGGTGTGAACCCAGGGTTACAGGGGAATATGATAGTACAATTAACCCCTTTAGGTGCCGCATGGGGTCGTGAACCGTTGTCCGTCAAAAAAATAGGACAGGTCATATTTTTTTGACGGACAGGATACACGGATCACGGCCTCGTCTGCAAAACGGTGCATTTTCCGATTTTTCCACGGACCCATTGAAAGTCAATGGGTCCGCGAAAAAAAACGGAAAACGGCACAACGGCCACGGATGCACACAACGGTCGTGTGCATGAGGCCTTAAAGAGGGGGATGAGTGGAAGACAGGTCTTAACACTCCCGAGGGGCAATATGAAAACCTGGTCATGTCTTCATGGCCTGACTAATGCTCCTGGTGTCTTTCAACACTTTGTCAATGATATTTTTTGTCATCTTATTGGCAAATTTGTGGTGATATATCTTGATGATATTTTAAACTATTCACCCGATCTGGAGACACACAAGGTACATGTCAGGCAGGTGTTGCAGATTTCCGGACGAATAAGGGTCCATTCACGCGGCTGCAAAATGGGTCTGTATCCGTTCCACAATATTGCGTAACGGGTTCACTTTGTACTTTTGCAGTCTTATTACTGCATGGGACATTGTCTAATGGACCTTTTTCTATTGATGTACTTTTAGTCGGTTGTGTGGAGCTACAATGGTAGTAGTTATGTCTGTACTGCCGTTTTGGTGCATGACCTACCATGTACTGCTGCTTAGGATCTGCTTTTAATCGCATTGATGTCATTATATTATGTGGTGTATATTTTCTAATATTTACTAATGCGTGGTTACTTGTTTGGTGCACCTCCTAAACAACCCTAATCTGGGCCCTAACTACCTATCAATATGAATAGACCTTGAAGGTAGGAATATTCATATGCTGTATACCTATAAGGCCCTGGATGAGGTTAGGACCAGAGACAACCCATTCCACCCCAGATGGACGAATGGAAGTCTCTCTTTCAGGCCCAGATACAAACAACAGGGAATATAACAAACACAAAACCGTACAACCGACCAGCTAGTTAGAAGGCAGGAAGAAAATCTATAAACTGCACCTCCAAGAGTGAGAAGCGGCTACTTATGAGAAAAGTAAATTACCAACAAGCAACACCTGAAGCAAGGGGTGTGGCATTCACCAAAACACAGACACAATAAGATCCACAGGGAACTTGTCAATTTAACCCACGAGTTACCAGTCTCTCCGATCTCCTGGTACCTGCCACGGGAACGTCAGTGACAGTAGGGATCACCACTCCTCCCTCTACCTAGTAATAGTGTTCCCTCCTCTCTGCGCGGCACGTCTGCTACTTGCCATAGCAGACATGATGCAGAGCATGTGCCAAACCACCCTGCCCATAGTATGCCCTCCATCAGGCCCTTTAGTTATAAGGCTCTGTTCACACGTGGTCTGTGACATGGTTCTCATGTGACGCATACAGTGGATATAAAAAGTCTACACACCCCTGTTAGGTGTCAGGGTTCTGTGATGTAAAAAAAATGAGACAAAGATAAATCATTTCAGAACTTTTTCCACCTTTAATGTGACCTATAAACTGTACAACTCAATTGAAAAACAAACTAAAATCTTTTAGGTAGAGGGAAGAAAAAAATATAAAAATACAATATAGTTGCATAAGTGTGCACACCCTTAAACTAATACTTTGTTGAAACACCTTTTGATTTTATTCCAGCACTCTATCTTTTTGGGTATGAGTCTATCAGCATGGCACATTTTGAATTGGCAAGACTTGCCCACTCTTCTTTGCAAAAACACTCCAAATCTGTCAGATTGCGAGGGCATCTCCTGGGCACAGCCCTCTTCAGATCACCCCACAGATTTTCAATCGGATTCAGGTCTGGGCTCTGGCTGGGCCATTCAAAAACTTTAATCTTCTTCTGGTGAAGCCATTCCTTTGTTGATTTGGATGTATGCTTTGGGTTGTTGTCATGCCGAAAGGTGAAGTTCCTCTTCATGTTCAGCTTTCTAGCAGAAGCCTGAAGGTTTTGTGCCAGTATTGACTGGTATTTGGAGCTGTTCATAATTCCCTCTAGCTTAACTAAGGCCCCAGTTCCAGCTGAAGAAAAAACGCCCCTTGGCATGATGCTGCCACCACCATGCTTCACTGTGGGGATGGGGTTCTTTTTTGGCTTTTGCGCCAAACTTATCTTTTGGAATTATGGCCAAAAAGTTCAACCTTGGTTTCATCAGATCATAACACCTTTTCCCACATGCTTTTGGGAGACTTCAGATGTGCTTTTGCAAAATGTAGCCTGGCTTGGACGTTTTTCTTCGTAAGAAAAGGCTTTCATCTTGCCACTCTACCCCATAGCCCAGACATATGAAGAATACGGGAGATTGTTGTCACATGTACCACACAGCCAGTACTTGCCAGATATTCCTGCAGCTCCTTTAATGTTGCTGTAGGCCTCTTGGTCGCCTCCCAGACCAGTTTTCTTCTCGTCTTTTTATCTATTTTGGAGGGACGTCCAGTTCTTGGTAATGTCCCTGTTGTGCCATATTTTCTCCACTTGATGATGACTGTCTTCACTGTGTTCCATGGTATATCTAATGCCTCGGAAATTCTTTTGTACCCTTCTCCTGACTGATACCTTTTAACAATAAGATTCCTCTGACGCTTCGGAAGCTCTCTGTGGACCATGGCTTTTGCTGTGGGATGTGACTAAGAACATTTCAGGATAGACCAACTAGAGCAGCTGAACTTTATTTGGGGTTAATCAGAGGCACTTTAAATGATGGCCGGTGTATGCTGACTCCTCTTTAACTGGATTTTAAATGTGATTGTCTAATTCTGAACACAGCTACACCCCCAGTTATAAGAGGGTGTGCACACTTATGCAACCACATTATTTTAGTTTTTGTTTTCTTCCCTCCACCTAAAAGATTTCAGTTTGTTTTTCCATTGAGTTGTAAAGTTTATAGGTCACATTAAAGGTGGAAAAAGTTCTGAAATTATTTATTTTTGTCTCATTTTGTTACATCACAGAAACCTGACATTTTAACAGGGGTGTGTAGACTTTTTATATCCACTGTATACCCATACATGTGCGGGATGTAGATTGTCGAAATCTGACACATATAGTATGTAGTCGCCTTCATGTTTCAAGGGGCACTATGCCAAGTCCATTATCAAATGGTGAGGGCCCTTTAAGAGAACTGAAGTGCGTTGGTATTTTTACTCAACTTCCACAGACTTCAATGGAGAAGTCCACCTTTGCAGCCATCATCTTGCTCCAGAGAGCCCCCGTTTTACTGATGGGGGTCCCAGCCTCATATTTCAGTGAGGGGCGGTGAATCCGATAAGAGTGATACCACAGAAAGGGGGCTCCGTACTGGAAATAAACCAAGGACTGTCAGGGACACGAAAATAAACGCGTGGGCGGCTGACTGCGTTATCAGGAAGATGTGACAATGGGCTGAGATAGGGAGAGCAGTAAAAGCCTCATCAGCACATCAAAGCCTCCACCTCAGTGCAACTCACACCCAACATGGTCAACAAGGGTCCGGCTGAGGAGGTGCGAACCATTAACGAGCATCTGACAGATCCTGTGTATGACTGCAGGGGTCAGCCGTTTACGGCAACTTAGAAACAATGGGGCGTTAAGGCCCTCAGATGCCGCGTTCATCGCGGCATCTAAGATGAACATTGAGGGTTTTTAGGAGTTAATTTGGTGGGGGGGAAAGAAAATACTCACCTTATCCACTTGATTCTGTAGAGTCCACCTTGATTGAAGACACTACGCAAAATATCGCGCAGTGGCGTAGTAACGTCACCACGCGCAAGATTTTGTGCGGGATCATCAATCAAGATGGCCGCAACAGTCTTTTTGTGTGCAAATGGGTGAGGCAAGTGAGTTATTTTTTCCCTGGAAAATAGATTCGTTACCACGAAGCACAAGGAAATTCAGCCTCGCGGCGAATTGAATTTTCCCTGAAATTCAGATGGCCCAGTATTAGAGAAACAGCGTCACCTCGACCACAGGCTCTGTGTGGTACTGCAGCTCAGTCCCATTCCGTTCAATGAAGCTGGAACAAGTTACCCACGGTCAGATCCGGCGCAGCCGTGTTATTCTAATTCTGTACGATTATTGCACCAGAGGGGATAGTAAGAACTACACAGTGTCCATTAACAATGTTAGGTCACCTGTGTAAAGCAGGACTAGATAGGTCCTCCAAAGATAGAGAGACGCTCTTTATAATGGCAAACTGGACAATCACTTTAAAAAGCCACTTTGACTTTCACAGAGGCAGTAAGAACTCAGCAAGAACCGAGAAAGATAGGCCAAACCACCAGAAGAACATTTCTAGAAGCAACAACTACCTGACTCGGATTTGTGGAACATGTAGAAGGTAACTTAAAAGCCCAAGACTTGGCCTTGTGTGATAAGACAACTGACAAGACTAAAAGCCCCTCCAAACCGATGCTTGACTACATGAAGAATTACATCAAAGAAGTAAAATGTTGTAATCTGGTGATCCCTCACAGGTTCTGAAGAGCAGGATGTGACCTGTACGCACCACACATCAAATACACACAACTGACAACTGCATACAGTTGCGCGATTTGACCCTCATCGTTCTTATTAGAAGCTTCTACTAAAATCCTCAATTCAAAGCAAAAATTATAAGCAATTATAAACCTCACTCACCGCACAAGAAACCCTTCCCCTGAGCTAGGTGGGATTTAGAGAGATTGCACTCTTTGAACCCCCCCCCCCCCCCCCCATGCAATAGGCACTTCCCCCAAAAATGTGCAGATCCCTCAAGGACAATTTGGAAGAGATGAAGAAGTATCGAAATAACTGGAATTGTCTATGTAATCTATAGATGCTACAGGTACTCAAGGGTAAAATACATTCTTTGTAGTGGCTTCTTACTACGGCTAGGACATTTGAAAAAGGGTTGTGTAAAGTAGACACCCCTTTATATAACTCGTGGGGAGACTATACATTTATTTGAGGCTCACATGTGGCCTCAGATGTGACAGAGGAAACTCCTGGAGTGGCTTTTGGCCCATTAAAAAGATATTCAAAGCTCAAGATAACCCTAACTACCTTCTCAGTGGATATTGTGAATCTAAGCAGAGCCTCAGAGGTGTGGCTTTGAGCACGGGGCCACAATGCAAAATGTATAACAGGGTCCCCCCTTTCTATCTACCATAAGCTATATACACAATGCAGCTGTCTTATTATGTGAAATAGGTCTTCAGGTCTAATTAGGCACCAAGGCATGGGTGTGACTGCTCCATCTGCACCTCTTATAGCTCCACCCCTGCAGAACATCTCTCTAACATTGGCAAATTAGAGAGGGGGGAACTTAGTGAGAAGGCAATGTGTCCTGCTGTCCACTGTTCCACGCTGAAGGTAAAATTAGCCACCACAATAATTAGGCCCTTATTTTGATATTTGCTATGGGGCCTACCCCTCTCTGGAGGCATCCTTATGTCATGCAGTTTTGGTATGAACTTAAGACCCATACCTTGACGTGGTAATGTCCATCAAGCAGGATATTCACTGGCTTTAGGTCAAGATGAAGTAGAGGAGGGTTCATACAATGGCCATGTGGCCAAGGAAAAACTAGAAGGGAATAAACTGCTACACTGTGGCCCCTTTATTCTCAGGAATAGTGGGGGTCCCAGAGGCAAGACCCCAACTAATCCTAGCCGTATGCCATATTTTAAAATGAATGTCGTAGGGGAGCATACCCTTACTAGAGACCCCTCTCTATTATATTCTATAAAGCCCATGTGGTATTACTTTTGGGCACTGTTGCTACAAGGGGCACTGCAGGATTTGTAGCTGGCACCTTATGGGCACTGATATGCTGCTGGCACGATATTTCTTGGTCAGTTCAGTGAATATTTTGTTACCCTGCCCGGGCATGTGCCAAACCACCCTGCCCATAGAGTGCCCTCCATCAGGCCTTTAAGTTATAAGGCTCTGTTCACGGAATAGCATCACATTCTGCTGCAGATTTGCTGTGGGTGTGTTACTGGGCTGATTCAGTCCTGTTTATTAATAATTAATATCCCTTTTACATTGGTGAGCCAGCCAGGAGACAATATTAATTACTGTGGCTCGAATGCGGCCTAGAACGGTCGTGTGCATGAGGCCTACCATTGATTAAGACGGGCAGCAGTATTGTAATGATATTAATGAAAAACTGACTCTGTTATGCTGAAATCAGTGAGTTCAGGCATGAACTTGATACCAAGTCACTGGAGACTAGTTTGCAGAACCGCATTATGAGTTATCCAAAATGGTGTCAGACTTTTCCTTGTCCCAAAGCTCACAGGCACATCCATTGTCATGTTTGCCCTCTAAAGAAATCTGTGTTTCAACGAGGGCAACAATTGAGAAAATGTAAAATTGTTAAAAGTGCTTCATTAGCTTTGGAGCAGTACAGAAAATCAGTGAAAAGTGAGATATGCACTGTAAAAAAAGCCCTAGGCCCGATGTAGGATGATACAGGGCCAGCATACCTTGGAGTGCTAAAAAGCTGCAGGCTTGTTGTAAATCTCACAGCACTGAAAATCACAGAAAATATTATTCTATAAAATGTTTTTTTTTGTGTGGTCAAAATGGCCATATTTCTAAAAACTGTTAGGCCTCCTGCACACGAACGTTATTTTTCTCAGTTTACGGGCCGTTTTTTTGCGTTCCATATACGGAACCATCCATTTCAATGGTTCCGCCAAAAAAATGAATGTACTCCGTATGCATCCAGTTTCCATATTTCCATTCCGTTGAAAGATACAACATGTCCTATTATTGTCCGCAAATCACGTTCCGTGGCTCCTTTCAAGTCAATGGGTCCGCAAAAAAACGGAACACATACGGAAATGCATCCGTATGTCTTCCGTATCCATTCCATTTTTGCGGAACCATCTATTGAAAATGTTATGCCCAGCCCAATATTTTCTATGTAATTACTGTATACTGTATATGCCGTACGGAAAATCGGAAAGAAAAAATGGAAAAACTGATCCAGAAAAAACGGCCCGCAAAACACTGAAAAGGCCATACGGTCGTGTGCAGGAGGCCTTACTCTGTAGTTAATATAAAACAGAGAACATATGATAAGCCCAGTTGGACTGGGAAACAAAATAAATATTTTTCTCCAAAAGTCATAGGCACATGAATTATGGCGGGAAAAAGGGTCCCTCTCAACCTGTTGTGTCTGATATACAAACCGACAATGGCCAGGAGAAGGTTTTAATGCAGTGGTCATTTCTGCAAAAATTACCATTCTAATGTAGTTTCATCTGATTCTGAAGCTATTGTCTAGGCCAAGGAGATGGTGCCATGGTGCTGTTTATGGTTAACACCTTCTCTGTCTGTGTCCTTTTGTGTAGATGTGTGTCTTTGTTTACATGTGGCACCATATATTAACATACAAAAGACTGGCTGCTCCCCCACTAACAGGATGTCTCAGTGTGGTATCTACCTGTCTCCAATAATATGCAATTGCACAGAATGGGTGGGTCCATATCTAATAAACTGTATGTTGTGTAGCAAGCATATATAGCTGCACAGGTATGGTGAACAGGGGGACCCAATAAGGTTTGAAGGACGTCATTCAATAAGTTTTACAGGGGACGTCATCGATAAACTTCTTGGCCTTTTGGCTAAGATCAAGTGTAGCCTGCTCTTTCAGTCTGCCTTGACTTGCTGGCTCAGGTCCTTTAAGTACCCCCTGCACTCGGCCTTTGGGCATCGTCGATTAAATTCGTCTTCAGCTCACTGCTGCTATTGGGTGTAGGGCGATTCTTCTAGGAACGAGAGTGTTCCAGTCTTCGACCACCTCTCGACCTGCTGCTTAATAGTCTTGGTGTACGACGTTAGACAGTGCTTACTTGGATTTCGACAGCCGAAGACAACTACTGAAAGATTTTTCTCTGACTGCGATCAAGGAGAAGATCTTTGCAAAGACTCGACGAGTAACCCCTGAAGCTGAGGACCTTTGACCCCGGGGAACCCCGATGAGGAAAAAGACGCTCGGCGAAGAGCTTCCCCCAGCAAGGAGAAGATTTGCATAGCCCCGCCCGCCCCATGTGGCAAAAGGGACACTTTGCAAAGCTTCTCCAGGGAGAGGAAGGTAAGGAGGAAGAAGCCAAGCCTCCCAAGACCAACAAGGATGCTGTAGGGCCAGCCAAGAAGCTCCAAGCCACCCGGATGTAGAGGGAAGTGCCAGGTAACATAGTTTATAAGGCTGAAAAAAGACATTTGTCCATCCAGTTCAGCCTGTTATCCTGTAAGTTGATCCAGAGGAAGGCAAAAAACAAACAAACAGTGAGGTAGAAGCCAATTTTCCTCACTTAAGGGGAAAAAATTCCTTCCCGACTCCAATCAGGCATCAGAATAACTCCCTGGATCAACGACCCCCTCTAGTAGCTATAGCCTGTAATATTATTACACTCCAGAAATACATCCAGGCCCCTCCTGAATTCCTTTATTGTACTCCCCATCACCACCTCCTCAGGCAGAGAGCTCCATAGTCTCACTGCTCTTACCGTAAAGAATCCTCTTCTATGTTTGTGTACAAACCTTCTTGTCTCTGTATGCTGCAGATATCAAAAGCCGATTAAAAACCTTTGCATCGAAAAAGAGCCTTATCCCCACTATTTTCTTTGATTCCACATAAAATGGTCTAGGAATGTAGTATAAGGCGGGTGTGCAGACGGCCTCCTCTACCACCTCCCCCTCCATTCCTGCCATTTTCCAGTGCTCTGGCTACTATGTAGTGGGCAGAAGCAGAAGAATATGCAGGGATTCTTTATGGGCCCCATTGCATTATATATACACAGTAAAATTTAAGTTACATACTAATTTTTTAAATATATGCTTTATTTAAAAAGTTTCCAATAACTATCATTTGTCCTATGTGTGCATAGATGTAACTGCAGGGAACACTGCACCTTAATGTAAATTGTTCTGAGAGACCATGAATAAAATCAATAAAGATTGATCGTCTATTTCCAGCCCCCAACACCATAAAAGAGACACAAAGTGATAAACCAATATGTTTTTAATAAAGTGTTTGTTCCTGACATTTCAAAACTATTTACAGTTTTATACATTACATACAGACTTACATATGAAAAAAGTACAAAATATTGCCAAAAACAAGAGAACTCAACTGCAATGACGCACTGGGGATAAGATTAAAGATAAAAAAAAACATTTCTATGAAAAATCTGTGTACCTCAAAAAAGGTACAGAAAGGATTCACACAAACTGTGCTTACTCGTCCTCTTCTGTTTTCCTGGCGCTCCAGTCTACAACGCGGTTGTCTCAGGCGCCGGTCTGTTTTCTATATGTAGGAAGATTAGACAGGAATCGAGCACTTAGCCACTCACTGTAGCTGAGCACATAGTTCCAGTGCTATGACATTGGATGAGTACTTTGATACACAAGAAACAGACTGGAGCACCAGGGTAACAGAAGAGGTGAGGGAGCACAGTTTTTATGGTCGCTTATGACGACATACCTGGCCTGTGGGAAATCAGGTGCGCTTGGGGAACAGGGTGGTTTGTAATGGCACAACGCAGCCCGCGGGACATCAATAAAACCAAGAAAGGGACCAGCCAGTCGAACTTGTACTATTTGTACAAATTGGGCAAAAAACAAACCAAAAAAACGCTTTTTGGTGCTGACATTTGTCTCTTTTGTGAAGATTTACACTACACAAATAGTACCACGACTTGCACCCAGAGCATTCTATCATGGCCTCACTACTTTATAAATGTGGCAAATGCAATATGTCGTGAGTACTACCTTGTTCGTAGGTATTCTCCTCCTTGTTTGTTCCTTGTAGGGAACAGGGTAAGTTCTCCCCTTTTAGGCATGAAATAAGGTAAGGCCGCATTTCATGCCTGGATGAATTGTACAGTTCTTAAATTGACCCCTTCTAGCAAAGTCAGGGCATTTGCAATTGCAAAAAGGCCACAATCGCTGGCCCCCTTCTGTGTCTGATAACAGGTTGCATTTATTTCTAGTGTTTGTTTTTACTAGTAAATAATGGTCTGCACAGCTTGATTAGCAGTTTTTTTTAGGGTTTCCGAAAAAGAGGTTACGGCCAAAGAATCATAAATTATAACATTATTATCAAACTGATGAGACAGCAACCAGTGCATGCCGACATGATGTATCTGAATGACCTGGTAACACTTAGCCAATGTTACCTCTGAGTGTGCAAGGACAACACATCCACATGTTTTTGAGACATAATGAACTGACTCTCATTAATTATGTGGTCATCCAACCACAGGCCTTTAGATATTACCTCTCTATCTTTAAATGTCAACTTAAACTTATTCCCAGTTAGCCAGATTGACTGTGGTGTCTCCTCATCTGATGATATAATGTCTGGCTCATCAGATAACCCAATTGTCTCCCAGAGAGCCTCCTTGATTTGGTCAGCTTTTTTGCTAAACCGTTTCAACTCCGGCTGCTTGGATTTTCCATATCTTCTTTCTGGTAGATCTTTGAATGTTGTTGTATCTGTCACGGATGTAGTAGGGGAGAACACCAAAAGACAATCAAGAAGGAAGGGGAAAGACACTAGGCCTCACCACTAGGGAGGCCTATAAAACTCTGCTCCTGGCCCTAACTCCTATCCGTATGGGCACCGCTCGGTAGAGATACCCATACACGGGAACCTAGAAAACCCTGGTGACCCTCAGATGCCCTAAAGATTATGACAGGGCAGAGACCACCTGTTCCTTCCCTGGTGAAGGAACTAGCGTCTCACTGAGGCCTAGTAAACATCCGGGGGGGGAGGGAATACAAAACACGACAAGCGGAACACTTAACTTCAGAGGATGAAGGATGAACAGGACTTCAACACGAACCACACTCCAGCTCTTCCAAGATCAAATTAAGCTATCCCAATCAAGGAGTGATAGGAAAAGTCAGACTAAATAGGGCGAGGTAAAGGTCATATGATCCACACCTGAACAGGAGGTGTGGACATACCAGCAACACACAGACAAAGTGAAACCAAAAGAGGCTGTCAGATTACTAATGCGTAGATAATCTTTCAGATCTTCTGGGACCTGTCACAGATGTGACAGTATCCATATTTGGGGTGGAATCCAGTAGGATCAACCCATGTGATTTAGGTGTCTTTTCACCTAAATCCACCACAAGTTTTTTTTAAATGCAAACTAAAGTCTTGCAATGTATGGTCACCCAAAACAAATGTCAAATCCTCTAGTCGTTTTAAACTTTTCCAACATTCCCTAATGACACCAGTGCGTTTTCTCCTTCGCCGTGGTGGTAACCCTTGTTAAACTTCACCTGAAAAATCAGTTACTAGCTTTGAATATGGCCCAGGAGTTAAAGGGTTTCTACCACTTTGATTTCACATAATTAGGTGTCAGACAATAGCGATCCGCTAGTGTCTGCTCTGCTAAACAATCCTGCTATAATAGCTTTTGGGGCAGCCGTTTACCTAAAAAAAGAACTTATATTAATATGCTAATGACCCTCTAGGTGCTATGGGGGCGTCATTAGCACCTAGAGGATCGGTCTACCTTCACAAGATGCCGCCGCCCAGCGCGTCCCTCCAGCCCGCCCATCTTCTCCGGAATGCGATCAAACGGACACTTCACGCGCATGCGCCGCACGCGGCTGTATTCGGCGCATGCGCAGTGAATGTCCGACCGCTTCCCTGCTCAGACATCTCCACTGCGCCTGCGCCGATGACGTCACAGTGCTCCATCGGCACAGGCGCAGTGGAGATGTCTGAGCAGGGAAGCGGTCGGACATTGAAAATATTGTGAAATATGCCATAAATCCTTATAAGTCCAATATTTGGCCTCTTTCAAGACGGTAGCATTACCTAACCTCGTATTATACCATAATGGTGTGACTTTAATCTGCCCCTCTAATTTCAGTGACTTTTTGACTTTACGACTTTACTCCATACCCTCACCAATAATTTTACCAATGGGATTTCATATAGGTGCGTACTTTCCAGTTGTTCCTGATTCAAGTAATGTGAATAGATCCGGTAGGGCACCCTAACTCTTATATACCAAATGGCTCAGAAAGTCCACCTGTGTCCAGTTCATCATTGTTGCAATATTAGCTACCATATAGTACAATCTGATATCTGGGACCTCTAATCCTCCTTGTTCGTAAGGTCTTGTAAGCCAATATATCTTTTTCCTTACCCTTTTATTTGACCAAATTAATACATTGAATAATTTCTCTATGTCATGAAAAACCGATTCCCCTAAGTAAATAGGACTGTTTCTAATGACGTAGAGCAGCTGAGGTAGCAGTATCATTTTAATTAGTCCAAATTTTATCTGCTTTATTTATTGGTAGTTTATTCCAGACTTTAATCCTCTCCTTCATCTTATCAAGTAATGGTTTAATGTTCAATGCTACAAATTTATTAGGGTCCTTAGATATTTCCAGGCCTAAGTATTTGAAACTGTCCTGGGGACTAAGAATCTTTAATTTTGCCTCTGAAATCACATTCTTGTCATTCAGAGGAAGGAGAGTCGATTTATCCCAGTTAATTAGTATACCTAATTGTCTACCAAACTCCTCCACCAACGACATGACACGTTGCAGATCCTTATTTGTATCATCCAGGAAGAAGAGCAGATCATCTGCATACAGAGAGATTTTGTCCTCACTCCCCCTTAGTCCAAAGCCCCGCAAATCCACGTCCTGCCTAACCTTTATAGCCAGGATTTCTATTGTCATATACCATTAACTGATATTCTGGCTTTGGAATCTTTATATATAATCTTCATCCAGTCTATAAAGCCTGGGCCAATACCAAATTTTGTCATAGCTTCCCATACAAAGTCAAAGTTCACAGAGTCAAATGCTTTATGCGCATCTAATGATAGAATAGAGCATAATTCTTTATTATTCTCTGTAAACTGTATATTTGCAAAGACCCTCAGCAAGCTCATTGTTGTGGACCAATCCGGGATAAATCCGTTTTGGTCCTCATGGATCAGATGTACTATGACCTTCCTCAACCTTTTCGCCAAAATCCTGGCCAGAATTTACAATTATTCATGAGTGAAATTGGATGGTACGATATGGGATCCAACCGGTCCTCATCTTTTTTTGGTATTAGAATAATCGTCGCGTCTCCCATAGACTCTGGGAGACATCCTGTAGCTTTTGAGTATTCAAATACTTCCATAAGTCTATTTGCCCAGAATTCTTTATCTCTTTTATATAATTCATTTGGAATACCGTCCGGGCCTGATGTCTTACCAAGTGGTGCTTCATTTATTGCTACTAATGTCTCCTTTACGGATATAGGCCGGTCTAATGCTATTATTGAGTTTTGGGGTTCCTATTTCTCGCACATATTTTATCATCTCTTCTCCATGTATCTGTGTATTTACTGAGTACAGTTCTTTATAAAAGGTCTTGAATATATCCCATATTTTTTCCTGATCATTATATAGTAGGCCATCTTTTCCTCTAATTGCAGCGATATTCTCAACCGCCTCCATGTTCTTGATTATCTTAGATAGAACTTTACCCGGTTTACCTACTTCCCAATAATTCTTTATTCTGCGCCCTTTCCTTGATGTAATTATCATAATTATTAACCGCTTTTATCCACTCATCTTTGGTTTCCTCTGTTTCTTCCCTTATCATCTGTGCCTCCTTATTTATCACCTTAGTTCTTAAATCTTCCTCTTTTTTATTATATCCCTTTTTAAGCTCAATAATCTTTTTATTTATCAATCCTCTGATATAGGCCTTCGCAGTGTCCCAAACCACATTCACTCCAGCTGTATCCTTATTAATTTGAAAAAAGAAAGTCAAATCCTTTAACATTTGATCTTCTTTACCTATAAAATTGAGCCATATGGGATTTATCATGTAGTTTTTACGCTTCCCTTTCAGATTCTAGACTTTCAAACCCACCTTTACCAATACTGGAGAGTGATCTGAGATACATCTCGGTTCATACAAGACCTTTATATTTTTTTGTAATGTTAACTGATTACCAAATATCAAGTCTATTCTTGACAAAGAATCGTAGCTCTTACTATAACATGAGTACTGTTTTGCTTCTGGATTCTGAATCCTTATATATATTGAAAACTCATTCTTACTTTTTGAAGGTATCTGGAAAGAATCCGTGGTGAAGAACACTGATCATGTCGCTTAACAAGCAGTTTCTGTAGCCATCCAAATAGGAATGCTTCAAGGTCTCATGTTGCCGATCCAAACCGTTATTAGTATTAACACCAATCACTTGGGTACTTTTTTCTATACACATGAGCCTATTATTAGAAGAGATTGAAGAAATAATACAAATAAATAATAGTACACATATTGGGGGTAATTTATTACCAGATATACACCACTTATGTGTCTTATATCTGGTGCAGATTCTGTCACGCCATGGTATGACAGAATCTGTGACTTCTTAAATGCTCACGCCTTGTCTAAAATAAATGGGCATGGCTGGCAGGTATGTCTCATTCATCATTTTCAACCCCCGGCTTTGGCGTGGAAAATGGTCTAAATGTAAGACTGCAAGGAAGCTGGCTAACATTGAGATGGGCGCTGGATACACCAAAGTTATGTAGAGGCCTGCACCTTTACATAACTTTGGCAGATCCACCACCAGCTATAGGGCTTATTAAGGCCGGAGTCTAAAACGTCAGACTTAATAAATTTGCCCCGTAATGTTTGCTTTAACTTATAACTATAATCAAAAACATTTAATGTTATAAAGTACCAAAAATGAGTCACACAGTTTATACTTCTGAGTAGAGTTGAGCGGACGGATGTTCGGGTTCGGACAAACTTCACAAAAAAGTTCGAGTTCGGGACCCAAACTTGACCCCAAACCCGAACCCCATTGAAGTCAATGGGGACCCAAACTTTTGAGCACTAAAATGGCTGTAAAAATGTCATGAAAAGGGCTAGAGGGCTGCAAATGTCGTCAAAATGTGGTTAAGAGCATGGCAAGTGCTCAGCAAACAAATGTGGATAGAGAAATGACTTTAAATAACATAAAATACGTAAAAAAAATAAAAATAAATCTTGATCTAGGAGGACCAGGTCCATATGGAGTAGGAGGTTGAGGAGGCGGTGGATGTGGCGGTGGAGGAGGAGGAGGTAGCCTACACTGGTTTTTGGTTTAAAATTTATTTTTATTTTTTTAAATTAGGGTACACCCCAAAACATTGGGAAATATAACTCTCCAGTCGTGCTAAACACATGTTCAGACAATACACTGGCTGCAGGGCAGGCCAGCACCTCCAAGGCGTAAAGGGCAAGCTCAGGCCATGTGCCCAATTTGGAGACCCAGAAGTTGCATGGGCTGACCCCTGTCAGTCAGTTAGTGTAGGCGTGTGCACACTTACTGCCCCACCATGTCGCACATCCCCGTGATGTTCACGATCCAATTTGATATCTGCTCTATCAACTTTTTAATGTGCCTACCATGGTGATCACGGGTGGCGGGGAATCAGGGTTCCAGGCCGGCGAGGGAGCGTGAAAAAAAGAGACCAAATTTAAGGGAGATCCATTTATTTAAAAAAATTGGGATCGAGCAGAAATGTGGGACAAATTATTGAAGTGCAAATGTGGTAAAACTTGTTTAAGTTTAAGCATTGGATCAAAGGAGGCGGCGCGCATCAATTAAAGAAGCATTTCCGAAATTTTATTCCCTGTCACTTATGCAGAGCAGGGGTTTATTCACGTCTAAAATTTTATAATGTCAACCCAAGAATGTAACTAAAAATTACAGAAATGCATTAACCTGTCTACTTGGTAGAGCAGGGGTCTATGACAGAAATCTATTGTTTATTGTCACCTGAAAATGTAAAATAAAATTATTTAAATGTATTAAGCTGTCAACTAGGTAGAGGAGGGGTATATTACACCCCAAAATTGGTGAATTTCACCCAAAAATGTAAATGACAATTGAGGAGACGGTGGACGTATCGGTGTAGGTGGAAGCAGCGGTGGAGGAGGACGAGGTAGTCAACACAGGTTTTTGGTTTTAATTTTATTTTTTAAAATTAGGGTACACTCTAAAAGAGTTTGAAATATCCAAAATACAAAAATGAGCAATTGCGCTGCAGTATAACAATGGCTGGTTAGTGCCGGTATACATGTCTATTCTGCACAAGGTACGGACAAGTCCTGAGGGATCCATGCCTGGTTCATTTTAATGAACGTGAGCTTGTCAACATTGGCTGTAGACAGGCGGCTGCACTTGTCTGTGATGATGCCCCCTGCTGTGCTGAATACACGTTCAGATAATACACTGGCTGCAGGGCAGGCCAGCACCTCCAAGGCGTAAAGGGCAAGCTCAGGCCATGTGCCCAATTTGGAGACCCAGAAGTTGAAGGGGGCAGACCTGTCATTCAGTACGTGTAGGCGTGTGCACACATCGCCACTTGGCCACTTACTGTAGAGCACTCGAGCACTTGGCCACTCACTGTAGCTGAGCACCTAGTTCCAGTGCTATGACAGTACTTTGATACACAAGAAACAGACTGGCGCCCAACATAACAGCTTTAGGGACTGGAGCACCAGGGAAACAGAGGAGGTGAGGGAGCACTGTTTTTATGGTTGCTTATGACGACATACCTGGCCTGTGGGAAATCAGGTGCACTTGGGGAACAGGGTGGTTTGTAATGGCACAACCCAGCATGCGGGACATCAATAAAAGCAAGAAAGGGACCAGCCAGCCGAACTTGTACTATTTTGTACAAATTGGGCAAAAAAAAACTAACGCTTTTTGGTGCTGACATTTGTCTCTTTTGTGAAGATTTATACAACACAAATGGTACCACGACTTGCACCCAGAGCATTCTATCATGGCCTCACTACTTTTATAAATGTGACAAATGCAATATGTCGTGAGTACTACCTTGTTCGTAGGTATTCTCCTCCTTGTTTGTTCCTTGTAGGGAAACATGGTAGGTTCTCCCTTTTTTGCATGAAATAAGGTGAGGCCGCATTTCAGCCTGGATGAATTGTACATTTCTTAAATTGACCCCTTCCAGCAAAGCCAGGGCAGTTGCAAATAGGCCACAATCGCTGGCCCCCTTCTGTGTCTGATAACAGGTTGCATTTATTTCTAGTGTTTTGTTTTCACTAGTAAATAATGGTCTGCACAGCTTGATTAGCTTTTTTTTTTTTAGGGTTTCCGAAAAAGAGGTTACGGCCAAAGAATCATAAATTATAACATTATTATCAAACTGATGAGACAGCAACCAGTGCATGCCGACATGATGTATCTGAATGACCTGGTGACACTTAGCCAATGTTACCTCTGAGTGTGCAATGACAACAGTGTCTATAAATTCTGACACATCCACATGTTTTTGGGACATAATGAACTGACTCTCATTAATTATGTGGTCATCCAACCACAGGCCTTTAGATATTACCTCTCTATCTTTAAATGTCAACTTAAACTTATTCCCAGTTAGCCAGATTGACTGTGGGGTCTCCTCATCTGATGATATAATGTCTGGCTCCTCAGATAACCCAATTGTCTCCCAGAGAGCCTCTTTGATTTAGTCAGCTTTTTTGCTAAACCGTTTCAACTCCGGCTGCTTGGATTTTCCATATCTTCTTTCTGGTAGATCTTTGAATGTTGTATCTTTCACGGATGTAGTAGGGGAGAACACCAAAAGACAATCAAGAAGGAAGGGGAAAGACACTAGGCCTCACCGCTAGGGAAGGAAAAGGGTCACCACCTATAAAACCCTGCTCCTGGCCCTAACTCCTATCCGTATGGGCACCGCTCAGTAGAGATACCCATATACTGGAACCTAGAAAACCCTGGTGACCCTCAGATGCCCTAAAGATAATGACAGGGCAGAGACCACCTGTTCCTTCCCTGGTGAAGGAACTAGCGTCTCAATGAAGGAGAAATATAAAACACGACAAGCGGAACACTTAACTTCAGAGGATGAAGGATGAACAGGACTTCAACACAAACCACACTCCAGCTCTTCCAAGACCAAATGAAGCTATCCAGAGCAAGGAGTGACGGGTAAAGTCAGACTAAATAGGGCAAGGTAAAGGTCACATGATCCACACCTGAACAGTAGGTGTGGACATACCAGCAACACACAGACAAAGTGAAACCAAAAGAGGCTGTCAGATTACTAATGCGTAGATAATCTTTCAGACCTTCTGGGACCTGTCACAAATGTGACAGGATCCATATTTGGGGTGGAATCCAGTAGGATCAATCCATGTGATTTAGGTGTCTTTTCACGTAAATCCACCACAAGTTTTTTCAAAATGCAAACTAAAGTCTTGCAATGTATGGTCACCCAAAACAAATGTCAAATCCTCTAGTCGTTTTAAACTTTTCAGACATTCCCTAATTACACCAGTGCGTTTTCTCCTTCGACGTGGTGGTAACCCTTGTACAACTTCACGTGAAAAATCAGTTGCTAGATTTGAATATGGCCCAGGAGTTAAGTCATCAGTGTGTTTTTTAGGGGTCTGATTCATAACTGTTCCCTAGAGTTCCCACTGTGAGCAGGGTTTAAATTTTCCCACTGGAAAGAGGTTAGCCTGAATACAGCACACATGTGTTTACACGGCAACAAGTATCTTTGCCAGTCCTTGCAGCCACAGTCTGGTAACCCTCCAGCAAGGTCAAGACTGCAAGACAAATTGCTGTCCGATTCACTTAGAACTTTGAATATCCCATGTTGCTCATCCCTTTGTAGAATATGAGTCTCATCCAAGCTACTAAAGTAGCACTGCATAACATGAGATAACAGCTCTCGTGGGCGGTTTGTGAGGAAGATCGGAACATTGACTGCATATTTACGGTAATACTCACAACTGCGTAGGTTCTTTTCCATATACCTATAACAGAAAGCAGTCAGGCAATTATAACAATATACAAAAAAAACATTTTCATGTATTCTCATATAAAAATCTCTAAATATATTAAAATACTATATCAATCAACATTTCTTATGCTATACATGTTAAACTGCTTAAAAAGTTAAATAAGTCAATATACAGACAAACCTGTAAAGTGGAGTAACCGTAAGCATACTACAGGGTGGCCCACAAAAAAGTAGCCAACCTCCAATATTTCCGAATCAAACTGCCTAATAGCAAATCTTACCGCCGGGGGCCTTCATCGGGCTGTTCTCGGAACTGCCTGCTCCCAGTGACCGCATTTGATTTCAGACCGGCTCCCGACACAGGTAAGGGCTTACCTGTGCTTCGCCGGACGGGTGAGTCAAGATGGTAGCCCGCATGTGTTCGCTGGCGAACACTGCAAACTGACCATCACTGATGACAAGTGTCCAAGTTTGAGCTGACTTTGAAATCTACATACAGACGTGGACAAAATTGTTGGTACCCTTTGGTCAATGAAAGAAAAAGTCACAATGGTCACAGAAATAACTTTAATCTGACAAAAGTAATAATAAATAAAAATTCTATAAATGTTAACCAATGAAAGTCAGACATTGTTTTTCAACCATGCTTCAACAGAATTATGTAAAAAAATAAACTCATGAAACAGGCATGGACAAAAATGATGGTACCCCTAGAAAACACAGAACATAATGTGACCAAAGGGACATGTTAATTCAAGGTGTGTCCACTAATTAGCATCACAGGTGTCTACAACCTTGTAATCAGCCATTGGGCCTATATATATGGCTCCAGGTAATCACTGTGTTGTTTGGTGATATGGTGTGTACCACACTCGACATGGACCAGAGGAAGCAAAGGAAAGAGCTGTCTCAAGAGATCAGAAAGAAAATTATAGACAAGCATGTTAAAGGTAAAGGCTATAAGACCATCTCCAAGCAACTAGATGTTCCTGTGAGTACAGTTGCACATATTATTCATAAGTTTAAGATCCATGGGACTGTAGCCAACCTCCCTGGACGTGGCCGCAGGAGGAAAATTGATGACAAATCTAAGAGACGGATAATCCGAATGGTAACAAAAGAGCCTAGAAAGACTTCTAAAGAGATTCAAGGTGAACTTCATGCTCAAGGAACATCAGTGTCAGATCGCACCATCCGTCGTTGTTTGAGCCAAAGTGGACTACATGGGAGACGACCAAGGAGGACACCATTGTTGAAAACGAATCATAAAAAAGCAAGACTGGAATATGCCAAACTACATGTTGACAAGCCACAAAGCTTCTGGGAGAATGTCCTGTGGACAGATGAGACAAAAATCGAAGTTTTTGCCAAGGCACATCAGCTGTATGTTCACAGACGAAAAAATGAAGCATATCAAGAAAAGAACACTGTCCCTACTGTGAAACATGGAGGAGGCTCTGTTATGTTCTGGGGCTGCTTTGCTGCGTCTGGCACAGGGTGTCTTGAATCTGTGCAGGGTACAATGAAATCTCAAGACTATCAAGGAATTCTAGAGAGAAATGTACTAGCCAGTGTCAGAAAGCTTGGTCTCAGTCGCAGGTCATGGGTCTTGCAACAGGACAATGACCCAAAACACACCGCTAAAAACACCCAAGAATGGCTAAGAGGAAAAAATTGGACTATTCTAAAGTGGCCTTCTATGAGCCCTGACCTCAATCCTATTGAGCATCTTTGGAAGGAGCTGAAACATGCAGTCTGGAAAAGGCACCCTTCAAACCGGACACAACTGGAGCAGTTTGCTCATGAGGAGTGGGCCAAAATACCTGCTGAGAGGTGCAGATGTCTCATTGACAGTTACAGGAAGCGTTTGATTGCAGTGATTGCCTCAAAAGGTTGCGCAACAAAATATTAAGTTAGGGGTACCATCATTTTTGTCCATGCCTGTTTCATGAGTTTATTTTTTTACATAATTCTGTTGAAGCATGGTTGAAAAACAATGTCTGACTTTCATTGGTTAACATTTATAGAATTTTAATTTATTATTACTTTTGTCAGATTAAAGTTATTTCTGTGACCATTGTGACTTTTTCTTTCATTGACCAAAGGGTACCAACAATTTTGTCCACGTCTGTAGATTTCCTTTTTTAAAGTAATCTTTATATATATATTGAAAACTCAGTCTTACTTTTTGAAGGTATCTGGAAAGAATCCGTGGTGAAGAACACTGATTCATGTCGCTTAACAAGCAGTTTCTGTAGCCATCCAAATAGGAATACTTCAAGGTCTCATGTTGCCGATCCAAACCGTTATTAGTATTAACACCAATTACTTGGGTACTTTTTCTATACACATGAGCCCATTATTATAAGAGATTAAAGAAATAATACAAATAAATAATAGTACACATATTGGGGGTAATTTATTTACCAGATATACACCACTTATGTGTCTTATATCTGGTGCACTTCTTCCATGCTCACGCCTGGTCTAAAAAAAATGGGGATGGCTGGCAGGTATGTCTCATTCATCATTTTCAACCCCCGGCTTAGGCGTGGAAAATGGTTCTAAATGTAAGACTGCAAGGAAGCTGGCTAACATTGAGATGGGCGCTGGATACACCAAAGTTATGTAGAGGCCGGCTCTTGATCTAGGAGGACCAGGTCCATATGGAGTAGGAGGTTGAGGAGGTGGTGGATCTGGCGGTGTAGGTGGAAGTGGAGGAGGAGGAGGTAGCCTTCACTGGTTTTTGGTTTTAAATTTATTTAAATTTTTTTAAATTAGGGTACACTCCAAAACATTGGGAAATATAACCCTCCAGTCGTGCTAAACACATGTTCAGACAGTACACTGGCTGCAGAGCAGTCCAGCACCTCCAAGGCGTAAAGGGCAAGCTCAGGCCATGTGCCCAATTTGAAGACCCAGAAGTTGCATGGGCTGACCCCTGTCAGTCAGTTCGTGTAGGCGTGTGTCGCCACTTACTGCCCCACCATGTCGCACGTCCCCGTGATGTTCACGATCCAATTTGATATCTGCTCTATCAACTTTTTATGTGCCTACCATGGTGATCACGGGTGGCGGGGAATCAGGGTTCCAGGCCGGCGAGGGAGCGTGTGAAAAAGAGACCAAATTTAAGGGAGATACATTTATTTAAAAAAATTGGGATCGAGCAGAAATGTGGGAAAAGCTATTGAGGCACAAATGTGGGCCAAATTACAGAAGCCCAAATGTGGGCCAAAAGAGTCAAGCGGAAATGTGGGAAAAGCTATTGAGGCGCAAATGTTGGCCAAAAGAGTATAGCGGAAATGTGGGACAAATTATTGAAGTGCAAATGTGGTACAACTTGCATAGGTTTAAGCATTGAATCAAAGGAGGTGGCGCGCATCAATTAAAGAAGCATTCCCGAAATTTTATTCCCTGTCACCTATGCAGAGCAGGGGTTTATTCGCGTCTAAAATTGTATAATGTCAAACCAAGAATGTAACAGAAAAACTACAGAAATGTATTATTACAGAAAACAATTGTTTATTGTCACCTGAAAATGTAAAATAAAAATTATTGAAATTTATTAAGCTATCAACTAGGTAGAGGAGGGGTATATTACACCCCAAAATTGGTGAATTTCACCCGAAAATGTAAATGACAATTTTTATTTTTACCGGCCTACTAGGTATAGCAGTAGTACTATACACCCAAAAATTGGTGAATTTCACCCGAAAATGTAAATGACAATTTTATTTTATTTTTTACCGGCCTACTAGGTATGAGCAGTGGTACATCACACCCAAAATTGGTGAATTTCACCCGGAAATGTAAATGACAATTTTTTATTTTTTTTAAACCGGCCTACTAGGTATAGCAGTGGTACTATACCAGAACAAATATTTAATGGAGAGGACGTTAAAATGGAGCAAAAATAATAAATTAGTTTATTAGTGCTAATCGTGGAAAATAGAGTGGGGTGAAAACCTACAAAAATTGTACACTAAAACCTACACTAAATCAGTGCCGTCTATCCAGAATAGGGTACCTAATCATGTATTGACAGTGACCTTCACATCTGTGGTGTATTGGAGGAACACTGTGGGTACCATATAAAGATAAAACGGACCTCTACAATATGTGTATACAAAACCACCGCACTAGTGGTCGGATATGATACTCCGAAAGGCAGAGTGCTGCCAGTTAACTAGATGTGTGCTGGTGGAATGGATACTGAAAGTGTGGTATATCCTCTGGGAGATGTGACTACATTTGAATTCCCAGAACCAATAAGGGAGATACCACACGCAGCATACAAAAATAAACTGACCAGTGACAGGCGTCTCACTGGGCAGTAACTGTTAGTCAGAGGAGCGGCAGTGCACTATGCCATCCCTCACACACTAGCCCCCATGTAGGTCCATAGACAACACAGGTAAATGCTGGTGTCGGTGATAGTGCATTCCAACACGCAGCAGACCTGAACACACTAAGCTACGGCTCTACGCGTTTCCGTGCAACTAGTAGGTGCACTTCATCAGGAGCCCACGTAGCTACTGCACCTAAAACTGCCTAAGCCGACACCCTAACCTGGGAATCGGCATACTACATAAGGATTTTGCTAAGTAGCACCGAGTCCTGATGTGGGAGACGGTGTGCTGCTTTCTACAAACTTAGCCCCGGCACTGTAATGGCCACAAAGCGGCCTGCCAGACGCCGTGATTTAAAGGGCAAACACCACGCCCCCATGAACACGCCTCCTGTGAGCAGCCAATCCACAACGTGAAATATTCATACTGGGCTGGTCGACTGACGACAGAGGAGGAGCAAGGATATGTTCCGGAGGTCAGCGCACTAGCGCTGCATCGTAACAATGTAACAGGGAATACAACAGCGACCTTATACATGAATAGGCAGAAGTGATAACAGAGCAACAAGGGGATCATAAAACTACGCAATCTGAAGCAAAGCTACAGTGACAAAGACAATGTAGAGGTGGCAGCTGGTAAAATATAGGCTTATGACCAGATGTAAACAATCATAAGGTAATACACACTTATATACCATTAATGGAAGGAGAATGTCTACATTTACCCATATAGAACAAATTATGTAGCCTCTCCAAAGCATATATATATAAGTACAAGGGAAAACCAGTAACGTATACAGCTTCTCCAGATAATAAACAACACTACACACATGTAAGTGTCATCTACCAAAGAGAGATAGGGAGAAGTATGATGATGGTACCAAGGAGCAAGGGATAACAATAATGTTTTTAAATGGATAATAGCCGCATCAAATAAACAGAACAAAGGAAATGGCATCATTGAGACCATTGGGTTTAATGGTCCCAAGCCTAAAGATCCATTGTGCCTCCTTTTGTAGCAGAATGCGGTCTAAATCCCCTCCTCGCGGTGTTCTCTTCACCATATCAATGCCCTGAAATTTGATAAAGGAAGCATTTCCACTGTGGCATTCAACCACATGGCGAGCGATCAGTGTATCCTGGGATTTATTGATATCAGACACGTGTTCCCCTATACGTCGTCTTAGCTCCCGTATCATTTTCCCAACGTATTTCAGGCCACATTTACATGTCATCAAATAGACCACGCCAGTCGATTTACAGTTCACAAATGGTCTAATAAAGAAAGTTTTGTCAGATACGTTTCCGGTAAATGATTTATTCTTATTGATGTAACCACAGAACTTACACGTCCCACAGGGAAAGGTACCTGAGACAGAGTTATGTAACCAAGTATGTTGTTTCGGACTCTGATACATACTGTGAACTAAGATGTCCCGTAAGTTCTGGCTACGACGGAAAGTGATTGCTGGTTTATCAGGGATTAGGTGACCAATATCCGTGTCGGATCTGAGAATATCCCAATGTTCTGATAGTACATGACGTACGTGATCATGGGCACTATCAAATGTCCCAATGATCCGCACATTATCAACCCCTTGTGGATTTTGTTTGGGGGATAATAGCGAATCTCTATTCAAGCTCAAGGAATGTTGGTAGGCTTGTTTAAGTAGTTCGGAAGGATAGCCTCGAGATAGGAATCTGTCCTGCAAGTCAGCAGCAGCTTTTCTAAAATCTGACAGTTGGGAGCAATTCCTACGGGCTCTTAAATATTGCCCCTTAGGAATACCTCTTTTGAGAGCTTTAGGATGACCACTTTCCCATCTCAATAAACTGTTTGTAGCAGTTGATTTTCTATACATACTGGTTACAATGTCCCCAGAAGTATTGAGCGCAATGGTCAAATCAAGGAAAGAGATCTGACTCTCATTGATTTCTGAGGTAAAAAATAAGCCCAACTCGTTGTTGTACAAAGCAGCCACAAATTCCTGGAACAAAGTAGTGCTAGCCCCCCAGAGGATCAGCACATCATCAATGTACCTAATCCACAGGGGGATAGCTACAGTAAAATGCTCCATATCGTCCGAAAAAACCTGTTCCCTCTCCCACCAGCCCAGGAAGAGATTCGCAAAAGTAGGGGCACACGGGCTACCCATTGCGACTCCCCTGAGCTGGTGGAAGATCTTCCCGTCAAATAAGAACACATTATGTGTCAAGATGAACTCAAGAAGCTCCATAATGAATGCATTATGACCTAGCAGATGTTCACCCCTCTGTTGTAGGAATGAGAGAACCGCTCTACAGCCCAGATGGTGAGGAATAGAGCTGTAGAGGGCCTCAACATCTTAACTGGCCAGCTGTGTACCTTTATCACATTGGATACCATTTAACCTTGCTAGCACGTCCATGGTATCTCTAACATAGGACGGCAAGCTGATAACAAACGGTCTCAAAATGGCATCCACATATGTGCTGATATTTGCGGTAAGGCTACCGGTACCGGATACAATTGGCCTACCTTTCAATGGGTCATAGCCTTTGTGTATTTTGGGTAGGCTGTAAAAAGTAGCCAGAACTGGATGGTCAGGGAGCATAAAAGCAAATTCAGCTTTGTCAATAAATTTATTGATCAAAGCCCTCATTAGTATGTCTCATAATTCGAGTCTGAACCCCACTGTGGGATCTGAAGGGAGTTTTCTATATGTGGATTCATCACTAAGGATGTTCAAACATATCTTATGATATTTCTCATGTCCTATCAGATGGTTTGATAACCAGTTCATTATCCATCTGTAGTTTTTTCAACGCTTCCCTTTCTGGCCATCCGAGGTTCTCAGCACCACCCTGATGTGTGTCCAAATGCCGGAGCTTGTTGGTCACCAGACACAAAAATGTCAATAGGTGTATTGTCATTTAAAAGAGGCATCTTTTTAGAGGGAGGGCACAAGTCCCAGGGTTACGCAGGGCTTCAGAATATAGATCTGTCAGAATTTGCACATCCGGGAGATCATTCAGATCTATACCTAATTCTTCACATTTATGTCGATCGTGAGTAGCAAAGAATTTTCGCCATTTCAACTTACGAGCGAAAAGGTGCAAATCCTTCACCCAACCAAACAGATCAAATCTGCGGATGGGCACAAAGGACAGTCCCTTACGAAGCACTTGAATTTCCAAAGTGGTAAGGGGGCGGGGTGAAAGATTAATAACTTGCAATTCTTCCATATTAATGGAGGAGGAAGTATGAGGTAAGGCTAAGGACTGATTTATGCATGAATTTTTGTTTCGAAGTAGGTATTGAGACACCGGAGAAGTATTGTCTAAAAAACCACCCCTACCACCGGTGTTGCCTCCCCTACCTCTTCGTCCTCTACCTCTACCACCTCCTTGCCTCCTGTAGAATTGAGTGGAGTTACCCCTGACTGATGTCTCCTGTTCAGTCTCGCACTCTGATGATAATATATCAGTGTCCAGTTCTAATGCATCTGAGTGCTTGACACTGTAATCAAAAACTTTGCCCTCTCTAAAATCTTTTGTGTCTCTATTGAAGAGAGAATGTTTTTTTCTCCTTAAGTTGGGCAGTGTATTTTTTAATAGATGACTGAAGGAGGGCTTCCTTTTTTGCAAAATCAGAGTGACTGTTGAATTTTTTAACTGCTTCGATGTTCTCCTTTAGTTCACTTTCTGCTAAAGACAAAACCTTCTTTTCTTCTTCTAGCAGTAATACCATCAGTCTCAGAGAAGACTCCACCGATTCCTTTTCTCATTTCTTAATAAAATCAGGGGACCTCAACCGTGATGCTGGTGTAATCGGGTTACGCAGGCCCCTGGGAACGATTTTATTTTTAAGATGGCAGTGGTACTATACACCCAAAAATTGGTGAATTTCACCCGCAAATGTAACTGACAAAGTAGTGAAATGATATAAAATACGTACAAATAAAAAACAAAATTTTGATTTATGAGGTGGAGTTCCATATGGAGTAGGAGTTTGAGGAGGCGGTGGACGTAGCGGTGTAAGTGGAGGCAGCGGCAGAGGAGGACGAGGTAGCCAACATTTTTTTGGTTTGAATAAAAAAATTTAAAATTAGGGTACACGCTAAAAGAGTGTGAAATATCCAAAATACAAAAATGAGCAATTGCGCTGCAGTATAACAATGTATGGTTAGTGCCGGTATACATGTCTATTCTGCACAAGGTTCGGACAAGTCCTGTGGGATCCATGCCTGGTTCATTTTAATTAACGTAATCTTGTCCACATTGGCTGTGGACAGGCGGCTGCACTTGTCTGTGATGACGCCTCCTGCCGTGCTAAACACGCGTTCAGATAATACACTGGCTGCAGGGCAGGCCAGCACCTCCAAGGCGTAAAGGGCAAGCTCAGGCCATGTGCCCAATTTGCAGACCCAGAAGTTGAAGGGGCAGACCCGTCATTCAGTATGTGCAGGCGTGTGCACACATACTGCTCCACCATGTTGCTGAAGTGCTGCCTCCTGCTAAGACGTTCCATATCAGCTGGTGGTGCTGGTTGTTGTGGCGTGCTGACAAAGCTTTTCCACATTTCGGCCATGCTAACCGCTGCTCCTCCTCCTCTGTCTTCACCTTGTGCTTCCACTGTGCCCCCGCTGTCAGGTGGAAATGCCACCAGCAGCATCGTCTACCAGCGTGCGCTTGTACTCGCGCATCTTACGATCACGCTCCAGTAAGAGAATTAAGGACGGTACGTTGTCCTTGTAACGTGGATCCAGCAGCGTGGCCACCCAGTAATCAGCACACGTTAGAATGTGGGCAACTCCGTGGTCATTGCGGAGACACTGCAGCATGTAATCGCTCATGTGTGCCAGGCTGCCCAGAGGCAATGAAAAGCTGTCCTCTGTGGGAGGTGTATAGTCTGTGTCCTCTGTATCCACCCAGCCACGCACCAGTGATTCACCGTTTGTCATCCGCGTCCGTGATCCGTGGTTCCAGTCCGTCAAAAAAATATAACCTGTCCTATTTTTTTCGCAGACAATGGTTCACGGACCCATTCAGGTCAATGGGACTGCAAAAAAGCGCGGAAGCACAACAGAAGCCATCCGTCTGTCATCCGCATCTTTCGCAGATCAGTTGCCTGGCAACCTGTGGCTCAGAACTTTTGGCAATTGAAAAAAAAATAATTGTACAGGAAGTTCCACCTGCCAGATCTCAAACTGTGGTGATTTCTGGACACATGCCAGAGAGAGTTGGTGCATTTTGACTTCCAAAATGCCAAAGTGGGATGTTGAAAGGCTGATAACCTTGATGCAGGAAAGGCCCGAGCTGTGGGACACACGCACAAATGTGTACCTAGTTCGGGTGAAGAAGGAGGTTGCCTGGGAGAAAGTGGCACGGCGTATGAGGCGTGCAGAATGGGAAAAAGCCGATGCCAGGGGTCGTGGGGAATTAGGTAAGTGTCTTGGCCCTGTGTTGTTCCTAGTACTTACATCTCTTCAGATTCATGTCCCTTTTGTGGGCAGACTTAATTCTGATGTGGTATGGACATGGTTTATGGTTTGTTAAGGCACTTTTTACCTCACAAGTACATGTTTCAATGGCTGTCCCAACCTTACCTCATGCCCACAGTAGTACTGTATACCCAGCATGTTTGTGCAGTATTTTGGTGACACACGTGACCCTGTTTAAATTAATGGCCAAAGATATGTGTATACTTCACATATACTAAAGTTTTTAGAACACAAAGGCCTAGCATAAATGATCCTGTCCTTACAGGATAGATAGAAACATAGGATAGCCACAGCTGCCCTAGTGTACCATGTGCTGTATATTTGGCCCTTGTTTTGTTGTTTATTTGCCCTTTTTGGGTTTTTTTTTAACCATAATTTAAAACATGTTATATGTTTTTGTGTGCAATGACTGTTTCTTGTTTGCTGCTTTCACAGTTAAAAAAAACGAATTCCCGCCGGAATAGTTGCCGCAACCAATTCCGGCGTGAGTGCAACGAAAGGGGCCGGAGTCGTGAGGGCTCATCCCGAAAAAGGGCATACATCTATTCCTCCCAGCTTCAATTTCTGAGGCCGGTGATGGACTTGAGGCCGTACGTTTTTTGATAAAACATGTAAAGTTAATTTAAACTGTTATATATGTGATTGCCCACTGTCAGAATATTAAATTTTTTCCTTTGAAATTTTTTATGTGAATTTTTTTTATTAACATTTTGAATATAGGTTAGCTTTGAAAAATGTTTTCCTCACACTAATTTCACTTTGAAAACAATTATTGTACCTTTTCACAGGGTTTGAAATGCAATTTGGGTACAATGCATGCAGGGAAAGCATTGCACCCGCATTGTAGGTGCTGTGCAGATATGGCGAGATTTTGAGGCACCACTTGTGTGGTGTGTGAAAATGCCAGCCTGCTGTAAGATTGTGCAATTTTGATGCTACACTGGCCCAATAGAAATGATAGCTTCTGTGTAAAATCTGAACGCGTAGCCAGGCAAGTGCATATACATTTGGTGTAAATGTCCTGCATAGTGATGAGCAACTTTGGACCTCTTTAAAATAGGCAACGTCCCGTTGCAGATGAGTGTTTGTCCCGCTGCCAATCTACTATTGAGCTTCTGCGCGGGCCTTTCAGCACTGCTGGAGTCACATTCATTTTTAATCATTTATGGTGCTCTGTTAACCCTTTACACAATTGAAATTTCTAGTAGAACCCTGGCATAATAATAATGCCAGTCTAATCCCATACATTCATGAACTGTTAAGGGGTACCTACCATCATAAATCTATAGAATGATATGTCACCGCGACAGTGCTGGTAGGTCATGGCGGAAGTATAGTTGGGGATTTGCTGCCTCATGAATGGGTTATTGTGAATTCCTCGGGGCCTACTTACTCCACATAAAAACTCACCCTTTTTCCCCCCAACCTCTCACGCCCCTTAAATGAATACACACAGTCCGAGTTGGATTAAATCAGCCACAGCAGCCGTTTATTAATAAATAAATAAATACATAACATATATAAATATATAACAATAACTTTTTCCATACCCCCTGACGAGGGAGGTCATAGAAGCCCCAAATTTCTCACATATATGTATAAACACGCCAACCCGGCACTTCCATCTTGCCTCCAGCCGCAAAACTCCAGCTCGGAGACACCAACTGATGGACGCCTCTTTGAACGAACCAAAAATGCCCCAACTATGAGAGTCCAGCCCCCCCTCCTGGGGGCCCTCCCATTTTCCACACCATTCAAGACCACCAGCTTCTATGACCTTCCCCCGCCAACAACGCGCGGCTTGACTCCTCCCTCAAGCCCGCGCGTTCCTCCACATGCAAAGCGCCCTCTCAATGCCTCCCTGCAGGCCCAAAGACCACAAGTCAATCCCCACCGCGTTCAAATGAACACCATCAGCCCTCCAACTCCACATGCCGAACCACCACCACCCCATTCCTGGCCGCAAACCTACCCACCGCTCACCTTCACCCTTGTCTTATCCACCCTCTCAAACGACCTGGCCTCTCGCCATGACTGCCTATACACCATATCCGACCAAACCGTGATCATCCCAGGAAACAAGCACCACAAGCGCAACAAGTCAAACTTGATATCCTTGATCAAATCCCGACAAAACCTCACCCCCAAGTCATTACCACCCACATGCAGCACCAGAATATCCGGGGCCCTATCCAACCTTGCATGCCTATGAACTTCACCCATCACACTCCCCCACAACATTCCCCTGCGTCCAATCCATCTCACCACCGCCTCATCCCGTCCTATCCCCAACTGCTGCCCGTTGGGCCTCACATCCGCCCGCAAAGCACCCCATAAAAGCGAACGAATTTCCCAGGATCCAGACTAACGCCGCCTCACGACCTGCAACAAGAAAAACGAGAATGAAAACACAAACAATACCACTGCGCCCTCCAACCCCAACTCACAAGCCTCCCAGACGCACATACGACTTAAAACGGGCCGACTCCCACCGCCCAATGTTCTTAATCGCCTCGTCCCCCAACCCCAATCTGGCAGCCTCCGTCGCCGCCCCAATACGAAAGGAATGACCCGTAAAGCCACTTGAGTCCATTCCCAGCACCGCCATACACTTCTTGAATACCGCCACAATTTGGAACCTTGACAAAAAAGAACCATCCTGATGCCTCAACAACGGACCCCCCTTCCTGCCCTATATACCATCAAACAATTTACTGGACAAACCAAGCACCCTGCCACTGCATACAGACACACATTCCGACCCCTTCCTTCCCTGTCCGTCTTAGATACCCTAATCTGTACAACCACCCCATCCTCGTACAAATCCACATCATCACTCGCCAAACCGCCCCCCACACACCGTACTCTTACTCACCAGCTTCCCCAGCCGGAAAGCCCCGAAAAAGGCCAACGCGAATGCAAGCCTAAATAACCGGACCTCACTCTCCGAGCTACAAACCGACTCCACACAAACCCCCACTCTCAACAGCAACTCAAAGGACACCGGCCTCCGACCGTCCGCCTCCCGGCCCCCACGTCGAAAACCCTTCAGTACCTGCTTAACCAAAAATGATTTGGTAACATCCGGAAGGCCCCTCAACCTAAAACCAAAAACTAAACCAGCAAAAAAACGGTTAACCCTTGCCACTGACCAACCCTCCTCCACCACATGCCCCAAAAACAACACCAATGGGATCTCCCCCCCATCAACACCAACCCCAATACTCACACACCACTGCTCCCAAGAACGCCACGCCTTACCATAGTCAGACCAAGTACCTTCACTCAAAGACCTCCTAAACAAATCCGCTATAGTACCTCCAATAGGTCCCAGAGCCACGCCGGGCACTCCAGCCCCTCCTCCTCTGGAGCCAGCTGACAAAAACACTCCCACTGCAAACGAGAAAGAGAGTCAGCCACCCATGTGTTCAGCGGCAAACACATCAGCACCAAGTGCTGCAATAACCTAGCTACAGGAGGCGAAGATGCAGTCAGACTATTAACGGCCTGCACAACACCCAAGTTATCGCAATGCCACCTCACTTTCCTATCCTTGAACTTGCACCCCCACAGCACCACCGCCAGCACTATCGGGAACAATTCAAGCAACGTCACATTCCTAACCCAACCCCTCTCAAACCAACTCACCGGCCATTCACCCGCACACCACTGTCCTTCACAATACACACCAAAACCCACCCCCCCAGCAGCATCTGAAAACAAGTCAAAACTCTCCACCACCTCCCCCATGACCAACGTCCTGCCATTAAATTGTCCCAAAAACCCGTCCCAAACCTCCAAGTCCTTCCTCAATTCCTTCCCCAGCCGAATAAAATGGTGACCCGACACCACACCTGCCGTCGCCGCTGCCAACCTCCTACAAAATATTCTGCCCATCGGAATAATCCTACAAGCAAAATTCAACTTCCCTAACAAGGATTGCAACTCCTTCAAACGAATCTTCGGCCTCACCCTCGCCGACTGCACTGCAGCCCTCACATCAACCAATTTGTCCTCAGGTAACCTACACTCCATCCGAACCGTATCCAGCATTATGCCTAAAAAACACAACTCTGTAGTGGGGCCAACCGTCTTTTCTGCCGACAATGGCACCCCGAACTCCCTAAACACCGACTGCAACGAGGCCCACACACCCCGGAAACCGCCGGCCCCCAACAAAGGAAGTCATCCAAATAATGAATGAGCGACTGACACCCCGCCACATCCTTCACCACCCATTCCAAGAAGGAGCTAAACTTCTCAAAATAAGCGCAAGAGATCGAACACCCCATCGGCAAACACCCGTCCACAAAATACCCCCCTCCCAAAAACATCCCAACAAGCGCAAACTATCCGGATGAACCGGCAATAAGCGAAACGCGGCCTCAATGTCCGCCTTTGCCAACAGCGTACCCGGCCCCAACTTCCTAACCCAACTAACCCCCGTATCAAACGAGGTGTATACAACTGAACACAATTCCGGATCAATCCCATCATTCACCGATGACCCCTTTGGGAAAGATAAATGGTGAATCAGCCGAAAAGCATTCGGCTCCTTCTTCGGAAACACCCCCAACGGAGAAACCACCAAGTTCCCCAAAGGTAACTCCACAAACGGCCCGTACATTCTCCCCAAACTCACCTCCTTAGCTAGCTTCTGAGACACCACTTCCGGGTGCATCAAAGCCGACCTCAAATTCTTACCTCTTCCACCCCCCGCATCCTCATGACAAGACGGAATCACAAACCCCTCCTCAAACCCCCTCCGCAACAGCTCCGCCCCCACCCTATCCGGGTACCTACTTAAATACGGCCCCATCGCTTCCACCCTGACCGGAGTCCGCCCCTTTTCCAACCGTCTCTCCCCCCCTCGGCCTATGCCCCCGGAAACACCGGCTGGCCCCGTGACTCCCCCCGCACCCCGAACACTCGTGCTTAAACTTACATTTCTGACCGAACTTGCAACTCCCCTCATTGAACAAAAAGCACAAGCCTTTTGCCGAGGCAGCGGCAAAACCCAACTGCCCGCCTCCCCCCCTGCTCCGCACGAAAAGGCTGTCCCTGTCTACCAGCCCCCATCACCCTCATCCACAGCCCTATGTCTTTATGGTCCCACCGCATACCGGAGCGGACCGCTTCCTCTGACGAAACTGTTCGTCATACCGCAACCACCCGTATCGTCCATAAACACGATAAGCCTCCCCTATCACATCCATGTACCCAAACAGAGGCCAACAACTATCTTGCGCCTTCACCCCGATCACACTTGCCAAAATAGCAAACGCCTGAAGCCAATTGCTAAACGTACGGGGTATCAGCCTATACCGTCTCTTCTCTTCCTCCTCCTTCTTCCCCAAATCCTTCCTAACCACATCCAAATTGAAGCGCTCCACCGGGAGCAGCGAGAAAATATCCACGTATTCCCCCTTCCAAATTCGCTCCCTCACTTCCTGCTTTAAATGCGCCCCCAATGGGCCCTCAAAGCACACATACACCTCTTTGCCGCATCATCAACCCTCGGCCTGTCTTCCTCACAGCCAACCTGAGTCTGCACTGAAACCCCCCTCCCCCACTTGCCCCCAGCCACCGCTTCAACCTCGCTTCCCCTCCCCAATCCCCAAGCTTGCAAAGCCCCTGCCCCGCCTTGCCCTAAACCAGCCAACCCGCACAGTAACCGCCCCAAACCACCAAATAAATCAGCCTGACCACCCCCGCTGGCCCCCAACCCCACACCTTGCAATAATGTAAACAGTGTCCCCAAGGTTGCCTCGCCTGGCTGCCCGGGTGCTGTGAACCCCGCAGCCGTTGATCCGGATTCCCGCCGCTCCACTTCCGATCGCACCATCCTGGACCCCGCTTCTGGTAACCGTCCACTGCAGCCCGGCGACCCAGCACTCTTAGGGCTGGCCGCGTCTTGTTCAGCCCCTGCCATCTGCTCACTCGACTCTTCATTAAGACCAGCCGCCGTCTGTCCGTCATCCATAAGGGGCCTGTGCACCCACTCCGCCTCCCGGTGCACAGCCCCGCAGACCCTCGCTCCACTTGCTCTCCCACGTCGAGCAGGCCTCCCCCCAGGCCTAGGAGGGGAGCCTGCAGTACCTGGTCCCGCATTCCCGCCGTCTGCAGCCGCACGCGATGAAGGGGGCCACCCCCCTCCCTTCACTGAGTCCCGCCGTGCATGTGGATTCCTCCCGAGCCGTGAGGACTTAGGGAGGGGTTGAGAGTGTCCCCCACTGCCCGGAGGGTCCCTAGAGGGGCTCCTAACTCGGCGCTGGACTCTGGGGGTGTCCTCCTCAATCAGGCGCGCCGGCGGCCTAGCCCGCCGCGGACGTTTTTCCTCTGACGGCGAGCAAACTGCACCCGCTGCCTCCCCCTGTAACAAGCCGGCTACCTGGTCTTCAAGCCAGCCTTGACCACGGACCTCCGCCGCTGCCCGCAGCCTCTCCAGGACTTCCTCGACACCCGACATGGTAAGCTGGGATCTGGACAGAATGCCGAGATGTCCGTTCTCCTGCTCCTCTTCTCCCGAAGTGGCGCCGGTCCGTTGGCTCCGCCCCCACCATGCGCGACTCCGCCCCCTCACTATCCTAACCCTTTCTAGCCACTCCTCGGCCCCGGAGCCCAAAACCCCTCACGCAGGCCTACCTCCAGCGTCCGGCCTTTCTGGAACGCTCCTTTGCAAGGGAGGTAATCAATTTTTGAGAAAAAAAACCCTCTAAAAAGGGTTAGCGTAGAAACGCTGAGTTTTGTAGAAACGTTTAACTCTTTAAATTTTAAGAGTATTTCAGTTTTATGTAAGTATATGTTTAAAAACCAACAGTTTCAGTTGATTGGGTAGGCGGCATATTCTTCTTGCTTTTTCTTGTTGAATTTTGCAATAGACAGTTTTTGACATAATTGTGTTCTCCACCTGGTGAGTGGAACTATGTCAACAAAGGATTTTTGTCATCTTTTTCTTAAACATATTTGTCATAAACATATTTATTCATTATATTTTGTTAAAAAAAAAAAATTGGTCCCAAAATCCTCAGCCCACAAGCCCACGTCAAGGGTCCTCATTCTCTTGCGAGTCCCTACACTCAACTACAACATAAATTCATTTACCGGTAGCTATCTGACAAAATAAAAACACTGCCACGAATAGCGTCCATCTGCCATGGAAAGGACCCCTCTGGGCTGGAAAAGTAGTCTGCATAGAGTTCACGAACTGCAATGCCTGCAGTCCCTGGTCGTCTATGCAGGGTCCTATCCAATCCCAAAACTGTTGACGAAGGAAATTCATCCATGTCAACAGAAGAGGAAGCCTCGTGAATCCTGGTGAAATTGTGTAGAACAACACAAGCTTGAATCACCAGGGTAGCATTCTCTGGATCCATCTGTATGGATGACAAAAACACCCTCCATTTGCTAGAGAGAATTCCAAAAGCGCACTCAACATACCGACGGGCACGAGTCAACCGGTAGTTGAAAATACGCCTGCTGACATCCAAACCACGCTTTGGGAAGGGCCGCATAACATGGTTAGTCAATGCAAACCCTTCATCCGCCACAATGACAAATGGAGCCGGCGGACCTGCATATCCGGGCAGTCTTCTGGACTCAGGCAGGGCAAGCTGGTTGGCACAAAGTCGCTCACCCATTCTAGAAGCACTAAAGATGCGAGCATCAGCAGTGCTTCCATAGGCCCCGATATCAACCATTATAAACCGGTAGTTACTGTCAGCAACAGCCATAAGCACTACCATAAAATATTGTTTATAATTGAAGAAACGGGTCCCTGAGTGTGTGGCGGCTTCTTCACATTGCCCCAATGCAGTTTGGAAACTGGGCCGAAATATTGAAACCCTCAGCAATCCGAACCCAATCATCCACCTTCGGCTGTGGCATCACAGTCTTTCGGAGTTGCTGCCAGATGACCTGGCAAGTGTGACGCACAATCCGAGAAATCGTCGAGGTTCCCAAAAGAAACTCAAAATGCAGGGATGCAAAAGAGTTCCCAGTTGCAAGGAATCTGTAGAAGAAAAAAAATAAAAATAAAGTAAACACCTTCAAAAAATGAACATACAATACATGTTTCATCTAATGCTTTTAAAGACACGTGTTTCTAAAATGTCCATTCATAAATAACAACCTACACAATAGCATTTTTTGGGTTAGCTAAAAACACTAGTAGCAATTGGGGTGTGGGCACTACTTCCACAAGCTATGTTACCCCAACTGTGATAACGCCATTCCCAAGCAGAAGGTATGGCCAAATGAAGGAAGAATTTAACAGTCTGCAGGATGATAAAGTTAAGCAAATCCAAAAGGAAATACGGTTAAAAACACACGACTACCTTTGCACTTGGCATCTTAAGTATCTGTGATTTATTACATGAAAAATTTAAACGTCACTGATACATACATATTATGGAATAAGAAAGGTAACGCCAAAAAAACATTAGCACACGTGTAAGACCAGGCTAATTTGCTGACATGGTCCTCATGTCCGAAGCAGTGCACATTACTATTTGAAGTATAAAAGTACTATACTGCTTACCTCAACGTGACGATGAGCCTTTCCTCAGGAGAAATGCTGCGCCTCATATTGGTGTCCATAAAGGTAAGGACAGTACGTAGAGACGACAGCAAACTTTCAAATGTAGACACTGACATCCGACAGAACGTAAAGAACTTCTCTGGATGCTGGCGAAAATCTTGGTAGAGGGTATGAAAGTGTCCTTTCCGTTAGTGTTGGGAAACAATCGGATGCACCCAAAATCGCCGTCTTCTAATCGGTTCCTCGTCCAACAAAAGGGAGCGCTGTCCCCATCGACGAGAAATAAGCCAGTGCAGTACGACCTCTTCCTCAGAATCATCTGCCATGGTGAACCCAAGCCACAAACTGAGAAGCAAAGATCAGCAAAGCCAACAACACTCTGTACCCTGTGAAGACTACAGAAAATGGCCGCAAGGCACTCAGGTGAATAGCATTATATACCTGTATCCTGGGTGGGGATATGAAAATTAATTTTTTTTCCTTCCTTTAAAAAATGCGGATCGCTGATAGCGGTCCGCGAAAAAAGACAGAAGACACACTGAAACACAACGGAAACAAAAACGGATCACGGAACAACAAAACCCCATTTTGCGGAACGGAACACAACAACGGTCATGTGCATGAGGCCTTAGGTTGAGAATTACACTTTTTATCTTTAAAAGGTGTAGAAGTAGCGATTTTATCGTCACCGGTGCAAAAATTAGGAATGTCTTCTCTATCTCTGAAATCAATCTCCTTCTCGGTATACTCCTGCTTTCTTGAAAATTTCGACGATGTCCTGCGATCATCATCTTCTTTCAAATGCGATGATGCTTCCCAAGGCCAGTTTTCAGGCTCTATAATTGAAACTGTAGCTTCATGGTCAATCACTGGTGCCAAATTACACTGAACTTTGCGGTGTTTTTTTGGGATCAATGTCTGTGTTTGAATATTTTTCTTGTTTCTATGGTGGTCTGTATTAACCGCAAAGTTTTTTTTACTTATAAAATGGTCCGTGTTTATCCCATTATCCACTTTTTTAATGAAAACATATGGAGGCGGTTTTGTTAGACAAAATTTTAAAGTGTTGGAAGAGGAAGCCTGGTTTTGTAGACTTTGTGGTAATGAATTTGTCTTGGTACACCGGCTGGTGTTTGACCCAATGCTGCCTGTTGTCCCCGTAATTTTGTAATGCGTTTTTTTTTTGGGGGGGTGGCAGAAGAACAGGATCAACCAGACTGTGCAATATTTGTCCAGAAGACGTTAGCCTACTTCTGGTTGAGGTATAATTCGCTGTTGAAGTAGTTGTGGTCATAATGGTGGAACAAGCCGCATATGATACAGTACAGGTTGTTGTTGTCACAGTTGTACTGCAGGGATTCGGGTTTGCTTCACCTGTCCCCGAACTGAGTTGTTCTTTATTACTGTGCAATTCAGTAATTTTCAATTGGTTGAAAACAGTTGGAAAAGCGTCTGCCTTAAAGGGGTTGTCCAGGTTCAGAGCTGAACCTGGACATCCCTCCATTTTCACCCCGGCAGCCCCCCTGACATGAGCATCGGAGCAGTTCATGCTCCGATGCTCTCCTTTGCCCTGCGCTAAATCGCGCAGGGCAAAGGCATTTTTCTGAGTTCCGGTGACGTACCGGGCTCTCCATGGAGCTGACAGGAACCCCGGTGACGTCACCGGCACTGATGGGCGGGATTTGGCTCTGCCCTAGCCAGTAAAACGGCTAGGGCAGAGCTAAAGCCCGCCCCTCAGAGCCGGTGACGTCACCGAACACACTGCTGGGCGGAAGTTACCGCCCGGCAGTGTGTTATTGTAAACACAAGAGCCTGTGCCTTGCGCGATCTAGCGCAGGGCACGGGAGCGCATCGGAGCATGAGATGCTCCGATGCCAGGCTCAGGAGGGCTGCCGGGGTGAAAATAAGGGTATGTCCGGGTTCAGCTCTGAACCCGGACAACCCCTTTAAGACGACGTCTTTCTTCAGTATAAATATAGTCTTGTATTGTAAAGTGTAACGAGCACATTCTGTAAACGTCATTTACTTTGCCATATTGAACCATAGAATCAAGATTATCTTCAAATTTTCCAGTCTGTATAAGCCATTTGCGTATTTTGTGTTGCTGACTCGGAAAGACAAGATTTGGATAATTTTTATAGCTGCTAGATGTACAACCCTGTACAATACAGGAAGGCATTCTAAATGTAAAATTACAAAAAAATATATAAAAATTTCTTGTAAACATATTAATTTTAATACTTAGCTTACTAATGTGAACTATGAACAGATTTACCTTCTGCTAGAAGACAGGGGTTCCTGCGTTTGTATATATTTTACTTGATTTTGTTGTTTACCTAATTTTCCAAAATATGGTCGGAATAGATAGACCTAGAAGCAAAAAGTGGAAAAAAGAAATCTAATTCACACAATCAAGGTTGCCTGTTTTAGTATTGTTTTTATAAATAATTTACAACTGGTTGTACAGGCTGTCAGGTTTGTTGGTACAAAAGAAAATTATCTAATCACCAGTCCGCAAAAATGCTGAGGAGTGATGTAGGGTCAATCACACTTTCATGGAGTATATATATAGGGTTCGGACCGCGCGTGTCAAAACAGACATTATACAAACAGTTTTTTTCTTTTATCCTTCTCCTTTTAGAAAAAACACCGAGGGCTGCAAATGTCCTATTTGTGGATATCCTGCAACTGATAAAAGTTATAATAGTGTAAATCCGTACGGTTGTTTTACCCTGCGGTGCACAGATTGTACTTACACAGCACTACACCAACCCAGGCGTGTATGCAATGTCCTCCGCAGCTGATTAGGTTGTTCCTGGCGGTGATCCACGTTCACATACGAACAAACAGGTTTTAACCGCGGACTTGGTTCAAGTATACACCAGATGCGTCTGCTGCTATTCCCACTTTCTTTTCCTAAAAGTCTCTGTGGATACAAGTAGCTCCTACCATAGTGAAGCTCCGGTAACTGTTTAAAAAAAGTTTATTAGCACATACTCACAAACATGCTCTTTAAAAATCCCAGCGTCTTATTCTTTGCCCGACCCAGGTTTCGCTCCTTGGTGTAGGTATACGATAAATTACGCTGAGAAGCGATGTTAATTATGCTGAGAAGCAGTTAGATAAAAGTATAGTATTGAGGATGTGCGATCCGGTTCTTTTCCTTATATTTATTTGTACTCTACACTCAGTGTGCCGGCCCCGAGTGACGGTTCCCAGGGGATGAGGGCTACATTACTATAACTGGGGGTCACTAATGGGGGCATTAGTCTTAATGGGTGGCACTAATGGGGGCATTATTATTACTGGGTGTGATCTAATAGGTGGCATTATTCATTCTGGGGCGCACTAATAGGGCCATTACTCTTAATGGGGGCATTACTATTATTGAGGGGGCACTAATGGGGGCTTTAATATTCCTGGGGAGCCACAGTATGACAGCAACTTCACACCCCGTGTTAAGCTACGCACCACAACCACACACCCTTTGAGGTGTGGCTTAACTTGCCCGGTATTTTTTTGTTGGGAAAGGTGGGAACCCTACTGGGCCTGCGGTAAACAGTGAGAAGGCCGCGGCGCTACTTCCAGCGCCGCTACCTTCTCAAACAGCTGATTGACGGGGGTCCCGGGCGTCGGACACCCGCCGATCAGATGCTGATGATCTATCCAGAGGATAGATGATGCTGAAACTTCTTTCACATGATGCTATAGTGACAGGTAGAGTCAGAAATATACGCAACGCCGTTTCAATATTTGGATAGCAAGCTGACAGTGAATAATCATAGATCATTTGACAGATATCAATAACTGTTGCCGACAATGCTTGTGGCAATATGGCTTGCACTTGAAACCTAAAGCTTTCAATTTCTGAAGACAGCTCTATGGCATCTAGGTCTTTGTTATACTTCAGAGCCAATTCGGAAGCAGCCTTCTGTAACTCCGCCATATCCAGTGTAAGAAGTGCAGGACAAAAAAGAAACTCAAAATCTTGGGATGTTTCCATTAGTGCTTTTGATTTCCAAGTTAAGTCAGAAATGAGAATGTCAAAAACCTGTTTTACAGTAATTCGGAAGATGTCCTCAGAAGTCAGATTGGCTTCAGGGTTTCATAAGGTGCTTTGTTTTTTTTCTTTCTTTGCCTTTTTTGAGGAAACATTGCAGGGATGTCAAGTTTTCCACATGCCTCTGAAGCATACTGGTATACTTCCTGAAAATCAATATTCCTCATTTCTTGAAAGGCTTCTCTTAAACCGTCAATCATTTTTGAAGCCTGCAACACAGAAACGCCTTTGGCCTGTATGGCTTGATTTACTCTGTCGACATGACCCAAGATTCTGTTCCAAACAAAAAGTTTGCACAGGAAACCATAGTCCACTTGCATCACCAGACTTTCTGCCGTTGAAACTGAATCTGGATTTGCAGAATTTTCCGCAATGTCTGTGAGTGATTCACATATTTCAGTGATCTGTGTATACAAAGCCTTCACTGCACTTGCTCTGGATGACCATCGAGTATCGGTATGGCCTTTTAAAGTAGTTTTAACATGCTTTATAAGTACTTCCCAGCGAGCTGTGGAACTGGAGAAAAAAGTTTAAATTCTTTGAATTGTCCCAAAAAAGGTTTTAATGTCAGGGTTCACAGATGCTGCATGTACCCCTGCCAAATTCAGACTATGTGCTGCACATGGAACAAATTTTGCATATTCATTTTCCTGAAGAAGTCTTGCTTGTACTCCATTATATTTCCCTGCCATGTTGGCTGCATTGTCATAGCCTTTAAGGTTGAGTCCATCAGTCTGTAGCTTGTTCATTATCTCAGAAGCTAATCCACTTCCAGTTTTTTCCTTAGTGTGGAAAAAAATCGATAAAACTCTCTTCTATTGTCACCTTTCCATTCACAACTGTAACATAACGGATTATTTAACTCATTTGTTCCTGATGGGATATATCAGGAGTGCAGTCAAAAAGAATTGAAAAAAATTTAGCTTCCTTTATTCTATTAACGATTTGAGAGCGGACTGTATCCCCCAAAATACTGATAAATTCGTTTTGAATTTAGCTTGAAAGGTAATTGACACAGCGCTCCTGATGAGTCTCAATCTTCTCTTTCAGTGACATGTTGTGATGACTTAGGCCTCTTTCACGCGGGCGTCAGTTTTTTTGCCCGGATAAGAGCCGGGTGCGTTGCGGGAAAATGCGCGATTTTCCCGCGCGAGTGCAAAACATTGTCATGCGTTGCACTCGCGTGAGAAAAATCGCGCATGTTTGGTACCCAAACCCGAACTTCTTCATAGAAGTTCGGGCTTGGGATTGATGTTCTGAAGATTGTATTATTTTCCCTTATACCATGATTATAAGGGAAAATAATAGCATTCTGAATACAGAATGCATAGTAAACCAGCGCTAGAGGGGTTAAAAAAAATAAAAAATAATTTAACTCACCTTAGTCCACTTGATCACGAAGCCCGGCATCTCCTTGTGTCTCCTCTGCGCTGAACAGGACCTGGGGTGAGCTGCTCCATTAAATACAGGTTAAGGACCTTCGATTACGTCACTCCGGTCATCACATGGTACGTCACATGATCTTTTACCATGGTGATTCACCATGGTAAAAGACCATGTGATAACCGGAGTGACGTCATCGAAGGTCCTTAACCGGTATTTAATGGAGCAGCTCACCCCAGGTCCTGTTCAGCGCAGAGGAGACACAAGGAGATGCCGGGCTTCGTGATCAAGTGGACTAAGGTGAGTTAAATTATTTTTTATTTATTTTTTAACCCCTCTAGTGCTGGTTTACTATGCATTCTGTATTCAGAATGCTATTATTTTCCCTTATAACCATGTTATAAGGGAAAATAATAATGATCGGGTCTCCATCCCGATCGTCTCCCCATCCCGATCGTCTCCTAGCAACCGTGCTTGCAAATCGCACGGCATCCGTACTTGCTTGCGGATGCCATCCGATTTTCACACACCCCATTCACTTCTATGGGGCCTGCGTCACGTCAAAATCGGACAATATAGAGCATGCTGCGATTTCAACTGAACGCACAAGTGATGCGTTAAAAACAACGCTCATGTGCACAGCCCCATAGAAATGAATGGGTCAGGATTTAGTGCGGGTGCCATACGTTCGCCGCACGGATCGCACCCGCACGGAAAACTCGCCCGTGTGAAAGGGGCCTTATTACCTCCATTAAATCAAGGAATATGCCAGCGTGTGGACTTCCAATAATATCTTCAGAACCTCTGAGTGCAAAGTTGTTTTTTGCACAAAACAAAATTCCATCCAAAATGCACTTCAAGACATCTCGCCACTTTTGTTTCTCAGTCAAAACCATTTTCTCTATAGTGCTGTCAAAAAGCTGGCCGGATTTCATGTTCTTTTCCATTACTTTCCATTTATAATAGTTGGTCCGCTGCTCTGCTGAATTTTCATGTGTGGGGATACGTGGGTTTAGGTTTTTTCAATCAGAAAAAACTTTTTTGGGATTCGTTATTGAAAAATTGTGCTTTCCGAAAAACATACATGGAAAACAAAACACTGCATTTTCTGTTTTGGAGTATATCAACCATGCACGGTCAATTTTCCTACCACCAGGTAGATGTTTTATAAACCAACTGGGATAGAATGGAACTGAGATCTTCCAAAATCTGCATTGATTCCTTGATGTGGGCCCTGTTCTATTAAATAACGTCGAATTTTGTCTGTGAAATCCAGCCATGAGGGTGGATCATTCAAGTTAAATGTCATCCTGCTGGGCTCTTCAGCTGCCATTTCTTCGGGCATGAGTTCACTTGGTATTGCCGATGTGTCTTCAGCTTCTTGCAAGCATTCTTCACCTTCAATCTGTTCACTTTCTGCCGTTTCAGTGGAAAAACCAAAATGTGGATCTGTAGGACTGCAACCAATCTCTGTAGCAGTTGAGGTTGGCTCTCTGGAACTTGAACTTGCTCCTGCTTCTGAATCTGTGTCTGTACTTTTGCTTGGCTGTAGCCATTTTTGCAATTTTTGAGAACTTTTGCTTGCTTCCTCTTCCCTCAACTTTCTTCTTTTTCTGAACTCTGCTCCAGAAGGTTTTTTAGAAGACATTCTAGTAATAAGCAATTAAAAAACAAAGGAGGTTCCCAGTAGTGACAGCAACTGTGTAAACATAAGGTCAGGTGTAATTTCATACTATATATATTTTTTGTTCCACAATTATCTATTTTTGACAGATATTTTTTATCCAGGATGTCTCTGTACATTGCTGAAGATTCTAGTAAGAAGGAGGGGCGGCACTACCTTCTTTAAATTCGCGGTGCACGTGTCCGTGGAATGGCGTCCAAACAAACGTTTCAAAGGAAAAGACTGGCACTTCGCTGATGTAGATCACAATGTAGATTTATTCAGTCACATATTCAAATGGCATAGTGACGCGTTTCAGCACAGGTGTGCTTTCATCAGACTGCAATAAAACATCTTACACTCCAGCTATTTATACATAAATGAAACACAAAGGAACTGACATCATCAAAGGAGCTCCGCCTCCCTCATTAAATACAAATTTGCATATCAAATAATCGCAATGAAAAATTTGCATTGAAAAATTCGCATTGAAAAATTCGCAATTGAAAATTCGCAATAAAAAAATTCGCAAAAAACATATCCACTCTATACTGGCGAAGATTTTCAGTCACATAGTCCATTCTTGCAGTGATTAATCACGCTGAAGAAAAAAAGAAATATATTTATCGGATTGCGTAAGGCCGAATGCCTTATAGGAAGCAGGACACATTGTACTCACGATTGAGGCCCCTGGGCTCCATTGTCTGAAGACGATGGATCCAGTAAGCCTCTCTTTTCAATAACAATTTATTTCTGTCACCCCCTCGACGGGGTAATGATACACCTTCAATAATCTGATACCTCAACTGCGAGATGTTGTGTTTTTTATCATGAAAATGAAGGGGTATTGGGAGTAATAAATTCTGTTTACGGATAGTAGATTTGTGTTTACTTAGTCTGTCCTTCATTCTCATTGAGGTTTCCCCCACATATAGTAATCCACATGGACATTTAAGAATGTAAACCACAAATCTACTATCACAAGTGAACATGCCCCTTATTGGAATATTTTCACCTGAGTGAAGGTGGGAAAAACATGGACCCTTTATAACGCTGGCACAATTGACACAATTTAAACAAGGAAAAGTGCCCCGTCTAGGTGTAGATAAAGTACTCTGTCCTCTTTCTATTTTATTACTTCCCACATCCGCCCGGACTATTTTATCCCTAATATTTTCTGCCCGTTTATAGCATATCATGGGTGGCCTCTGGAACTCTCCTATCCGTGGATAGGACTTGGATAATATGTGCCAATGTTGATTAACAATAGTCCTAAGGCGCTGGGACCAGGGATGGTATTTAATCACTAAGGGGATCCTTGTTTCTTTCTTGGTTCTATCTGGTGGTGTAGTCTCAGCTTTATTACGCTGTATTTTCAATAGATCAGGGGGGTAGCCTCGCTCTCTAAATTTATTGGTCATATCGTCTAATCTTGTTTGACACATATCCCTATCGCTAACGATCCGTCGAACCCTCTGGTATTGGGAATATGGGATAGACTCCTTGATGGTTGCTGGGTGACTACTTGAAAAGGACAGCAAACTGTTCCTATCCGTTGGTTTCACGAATAAATCCGTCTGTATTTTACCTTCTTTGTCCCTAGTCACCCAGGTATCCAAAAAGGAAATTTTATCAGAACTATGGTGTACAGTGAATTTAAGTTCATCCCAGATGGAATTTAAATACGTGGTAAATTCCATGAGGGATCGGACGTCGCCCCGCCATACGCAAAAAATATCGTCGATAAATCTACGCCAAAATGTGCAATGTTGATGATATAGAGGGCTAGAGTAAACAAATTGACACTCGAAAGAAGCCATATATGTATTTGCGTATGGCGGCGCGACGTTCGATCCCATCGCGGTCCCACGGGCACTGCTGGTAAAAGGAATCTTGAAACAAAAAATAATTTTGCTCAAGAACTATTTTCAAAAGTTCCAGAAAAAATTCCCTTTCTGCCTTTTTGTATGTGCTTGTGCCTAAGAGACCCGCGACTGCATTGATTCCCTTTTCATGAATAATAGATGTATAAAGGCTGCACACGTCTAAAGTGACGAATATGCAGCCTTCATCCACCTGGAGAGAGCTAATTTCAGATAGAAAGTGGCCAGTATCTCGAATATACGATGGTGCTAGTTTAGTTAGAGGGGTTAATACCCTCTCCAAAAAAATAGCTGGATTTGAAAGTATGGAGTCAGTGGACGCCACTATTGGGCGACCTGGTGGATTAATTAGTGACTTATGCACTTTTGGTAGAGTATAAAACACCGGGGTAATGATTTATAAGAAAGTCCCCCAATTTGGCGTCCACCACTCCATTCTCTTTGGCTTTATCTACCACTTGCTGTAAGATTTCTTTGATATGGTAGACTGGATCACTATTTAGTATTTTATAAGTACTACTATCCTGTAATTGTTGTAAAATTTCGCTAACGTAATATTCTTTGTCTAAGATAACGATGCCCCCCCCCCCCCTTATCTGCGGGTTTTATTATTAAGGATTTCTCCTTTAATAAAGAATCAAGGGCATGTTTCTCCTCCACAGGTAAATTATAATGGACATGTAACTTTCCTTGTTTACATTGTTGCAACAATTTATCCACATCATTTTGCACCAATTTAACAAATGTCTCCACTGGATGATATGTCCTGGGAGGTGTATAGTTACTTTTTAATCTCAAATTAAACTGTTTAACAGTTAACAGAGTAGTAACAGAGCTATCCTCCACCTGTTCCACATCATCAGTAGTTTCATTACCACCAAATTGAGCTTTTAGACGTAGATTGCGAAAAAAACGATGTAAGTCAGTGTCCAAGGTGAACGTATTAAAGTTACCGGTCGGGCTAAAGGATAAGCCTTTTTTCAGTAAGTTCATCTGGGCAGGACTGAGGCTCTTGGATGATAAATTTAACACTAAGTTTTCTCCCGTACCTGTGACCGCGTTTTCCTCGGTGCGTCTGCCTCGCCGATGATGACGGCCGGCTCGCCGGGTGTTAATCTTGGTCTTCTTGTACGGCGTTGGCCTAAAAAAGGCCCCCGAGAGCCACCTGAAGTTTCGCTGCCGGACCCCGATGAAAAAGAACCGGTTTGACGAAATCTCGGACGTGACGTTGGAGTTGCAGTACCGGAAGCGTCCTGCCATCTGTAGACCCGATGGGATGTATAATCCTCTGTATCTCTCAGATATTTCGATCTCCTGGTCTGTTCGATCTTGCTTTTTAGCTCGGTACATTGTGTCTCCAAGTTTTCTTGTAAGGTAGTATATTCGTCAGATTTTAGATTATCTCTCAGCTGTTCTTTTATGGTCGCAATATTAGCGTTGCATTCAGTGATAGAGATGGATAGATGTTCAAGCGTAAGGACTATTAGATCCAGCGAACATTTATTGAGAATATTCGCAAAACGGGTGCAATAGTCCACTTTATCACAGAAAAGAGTTGGTCTTAAATTGACTCGCAGACCCCGCGGTATCTTTTGAGTGCGGTGATATTCAGCCAATGTTGCTGCATGTAATTCAAGTGAAACAAGGTGTCTCGCCTCCTTAATCAGGCTCCTGCTCTTTAGCTCAGTAGGAGGGATTTTCAGAAAATCAGAGGGAGCGGTAATTTTCGACACAATGTCTCGTGCCTCATCCTCTGTATAAGCAAAGGTACTCATTATTGCGAATTTTCAATTGCGAATTTTTCAATGCAAATTTTTCATTGCGATTATTTGATATGCAAATTTTTATTTAATGAGGGAGGCGGAGCTCCTTTGATGATGTCAGTTCCTTTGTGTTTCATTTATGTATAAATAGCTGGAGTGTAAGATGTTTTATTGCAGTCTGATGAAAGCACACCTGTGCTGAAACGCGTCACTATGCCATTTGAATATGTGACTGAATAAATCTACATTGTGATCTACATCAGCGAAGTGCCGGTCTTTTCCTTTGAAATGTACATTGCTGAAGTCATCTTTCCCTTTATCCTGACTATTCTCCTAGTTCCTGCCCCTGAAAAACATCCCCACAGCATGATGCTGCCACCACCATGCTTCACTGTAGGGATGGTATTGGCCTGGCGATGAGCGGTGCCTGGTTTCCTCCAAACGTGACACCTTGTATTCAAACCAGAGTTCAATCTTTGTCTCATCAGACCAGATAATTTTGTTTCTGATGATCTGAGAGTCCTTCAGGTGCCTTTTGGAAAACTCCAGGCGGGCTGCCATGTGCCTTTTACTAACCAATCACTAATTTTGGTGAGGCTGGGTGAGTATTTTTGGGGGGAGATTTTTGCTTTTTTGGCCGATTGCTCCAGCAACAGGCAAGCACATTTATCTGGCATCAGGCGATCACCGCTGGTGCCAGATACTGAGGACTTGTCTGCTGTAGTAAGTAATTGCCTGGTACCTTTCTCCGATCTTAAAGCAATACTGAAACGAAAGAAAATTTTAAAAAATACAGATACAGGTACTTACCTATGGAGAGGGAAGGCTCTAATTCCTATAGAGCATTCTTGTTCTTATAACGTCTCCTGGTTCCAGTGCTGTCACCCCCTTAAGAATCTGTCGCTGTGGAAGGCATTGGTAGCCCGAGTGCTCCCAAAGATAGGCGGCTCCGTGCAGGGCCAGACTGGGGATGAAAACCAGCCCTGGAAGAAATTACATACCAGCCCCATAGCATTGCGTAATTATACCAGCACAACGGCAGCGGCCGGTGCGATTGCGGACCTGGCAGAGTCTGCGTCGCCGGCCGCATAGAATCTAACAGGAAATAATATTACTGTATTTTTCACCCTATATGACGCACCTGCCCATAAGACGCACCTAGGTTTATGAGGAGGAAAATAAGAAAACAAATTTTTTAACCAAAAGATGCTTTGGGTGGGTTTTGAACTAATGGGGGGTCTGTGAATGAGACACTGTTATGGGGGATCTGTGGATGACACTGTTATGGGGGATCTGTGGATGAGCAAGTCCAGCAATGAAACCCTTAGTACAAAATGATAGCTAATGTTTAATAAGAATAGCAATCTAACCTATATAGTTACCCAGGTAGGCCCACACTTGGCTGGGTGGGGGAAGGTGTCCCTATACTGCTACCCTAGTCTACACCTCAGCCCAGGGACGTCCCCTGGTGGTGGGGACTCCCTGTCCTCGAGCCTAGCCTCGCCTCTTGTCTAACCCTAGGATGGTGACAGGTGGTGAAAGCTGGTTCCGGAGTGGCCTACCAGTAGATAACTAACACATACACAAACAGTAATAAAAGGTAGACCAGGCACTCTATATATGTAACCAATAGATGAGATATTTATTTAATAAAATACAATTTGATACTAAAAGCATAAAATAACAGCATATAATTAGCATAAAACAATAATACAATAGGCAACAATGATATAGCAGCAATGTTTAGTTAGTAATATTTAGTTAGCAGCAAGGTTGGTTAGCAGCACAATATCAGCAGTCGGAATGACATAAGCAGCCACCAAAGTTTAGCAGAGGAAAAGATTAAAATCTATCCACATGAATCGCACTTCACTTGCAAATCAGATACTCCTTTGTAACTGTAGCGATACAAGGTCTTTCTTTCAACTGAATTGTCCAAGTAACGGGTCAATGTCCATATTAATATAGTTGCTTTCCTGGTTAATTCAGTGGGAAAGGGTATGGCATGAAAAGCAGAGTGGTGTCCCACTCAGTTATATACGCTTATTCAATATTACCTTACTCTTATTCAATTCCCGTTTCTGAATGCCGGCTTGTTGCTCTCAGCTGACTCTGTGTCCAATATCGTCAGCGGGTTCAGCGCTTGTTGAAGTCAGGTGCTGCCAGGATCATCAGCGGGTTCTGCGCTTGTTGAAGTCAGGTGCTGCCAGGATCATCAGCGGGTTCTGCGCTTGTTGAAGTCAGGTGCTGCCAGGATCATCAGCGGGTTCAGCGCTTGTTGAAGTCAGGTGCTGCCAGGATCATCAGCGGGTTCTGCGCTTGTTGAAGTCAGGTGCTGCCAGGATCATCAGCGGGTTCTGCGCTTGTTGAAGTCAGGTGCTGCCAGGATCATCAGCGGGTTCAGCGCTTGTTGAAGTCAGGTGCTGCCAGGATCATCAGCGGGTTCTGCGCTTGTTGAAATCAAATATCGCCAGCGAGTTCAGCGCTTGTTGGAGTCAAGTGCCGCCAGGATTTTTCGTTTTAAAAACTTAGATCAGATCCAAGGGGAAGTCTCTACCAGCATGCCGGTGTAAGGTGTAGCCCATACGCGTTTCGGGGACGTGTCCCCTTCTTCAGTGGTAACCTTATTCTGTTTCCCCTCTTCCTTTTATACTCCTGATTAGGGTAAGTGGTAAAACCTGTATCGGAGTCATAGTGATTCTCAGCTGAATGTAAGACCCGGATTTTTGTAATGTGGTTTCCATATGTTTCTTTGTGCGTTTTTTATGCGTTTTTTATTCCAAAATTATGTTGTCTTCCACTGCTGCACATATAGATTGCTGGACATCTTATATAATGCTGGACATCTTATTTTTTAAATATATATATATATATATATATATATATATATAATAACCTATTAGAAAAAACATTAGTATAGATCCTTATAATAGATATTTGTATAGTTAAAAATACCGCAATCATTTGGTCCAAACACCTAGGATGCTTATAACATAGTTCTATTTATTCTCTAGATATATAGTGCGGTAATTGTTCAAAATATAGATTGCTATGCGTTTCTCCTGCGGTTTTTTGTGAATCGAATTACATTCTATTTGTGTCAAAGCTGCTTAAATTAAATATGCAATATACATCTTACAATTATAATGTAATCCTATTTCTTCTGTGTGTATATAAAATTATGAATGGTTGAGTGTTTATTATGTAGTTTTTCTATTAATCAGATTGCATCTTTTGTATCAAAGTTGTTTAAATTTAATATACAACATAATAAATAAAAATACTTTTTAAAAATATTTAAAAGTACAAGCACCATTTTCATAGACGTCGCTTATAAATATTTATATAGAAGAATTGTAAATATTCACAGGAATCCAAATAATTCCCAATCTGCATTTAACCCATTAGGTGCCAATGTACCGAAATCAAAAATAAATTTTGATTCCTGTCTGGACATTTTTTTTTTATAAAATCTCCACCTCTCCAGTCTGGTTCTACTTTGGCTATTGCAGTATATGTTAAACCAGTTGGGTCTTTTTTATGGCATAATTTGAAGTGTTTGGATACACTGTGGTTTTCGTAGCCTCGACGTATATTGGCCACATGTTCAGAGATCCTTGTTTTTAGGAGTCTCTTAGCGCGGCCAATATATTGTTTGTTACAGGGGCATGTTAATAAATAAATAACGCCTCTACTGTTACAAGTTAAAAAGGTTTTGATCTCATGTATATAACCATTATTGGAAGAAATGGCCTTCTCCGTCTTTTTAGGGAAATTTGTTGTTTTGCAGTTAGGACAAGAATTGCATCTAAAAAACCCTTTAAAACAAAGCCAATGTTTTTGTCTTTCCATATGATTACATTTTCGAACTGTGGGGGCTATTTTTAAACCCAAATTCTCTGCACATGTATACACAATTTCAGGTTTGGGTGTTAGCATAGGTCCTATAGTTTTATCTTTTAATAGGAACGGCCAGTGTTTGATAATACTAGCTTCCACTTTCTTATATTGGCTATTAAAAGGTAGTATTATTTGAATTTTTTCTTGTGACATTAAATTAGTTTGCAGTTCTGATTCTTTCTCCATAAAAAATTAGTTGCGATCTAGCATTTTAATTTTATTAAGTGCTTCTTCGATGCATTGCTTTGGATAATTCTTGTCCATAAACTGTTTTTTCAATATCTCAGCTTCCTTTATAAATGTTTCCTCCACTGTACAGTTTCTCTTAAGGCGTCTAAATTGACTAGCCGGAACATTCAGCAGCCACCTAGGAAGGTGGCAGCTTGAGTGTAATATAAAATTATTTTTTGCTGTCGGTTTATGATAAGTGCTACAAATCAGTTTATTCATGTTAATATCTATTTTAATATCCAAAAATTCAATATGGGTTCTACTGGTATTAGATGTAAAATGGAGGTTCAGGTTATTAAAATTAATCTCAGATAAAAACGTGTTTAATGCTAAATCTGATCCCCTCCAAATAAAAATATATCGTCTATGTACTGTTTCCAGAGCACCAGATCCTTTTATTACTATTTATTAGCTTCTTGTGTGGCTGGGTGGGCCACTCAGACCAAGAGCACCTGTTCCATACACAAACAGATAGAAAAAGGTGCCCACTGTATACAGCCTTCGTGACAGAATGCCAGGAGGTACACGGTACACCAAGTATATTATAAAAACACGCACTCTAGTATGATAGTTGAGGATAATAATCTAGAATGATAAAAGAAAGAAACCCTGACGCGTTTCACCCACGGAGTGGGATCATCAGGGGGTGATAGGGGGTGAATATATGATATTCAGAGAACCTCAATAATCAACAAACGGAGCACAGATGCGTGAAACAAGCCCCGTTTGACGGGTGTAAGCAATATTGCGTATTGGAATCGGACCCAACCTTGATAAATAGGTAAATAGATAAATATATGCCGGATGGCGAAATACATACGGTCAGTTGTCAACAACCTGAGCAGTTGCGGGTCGTGTAGTGGACATACACAACATGCAAGCCTCTGTGGAAAAAAGCGAGACATATGTATATACGTGTTGTGCACTGCATGTGCATAGTGTGGCCATTATTGATAAATACCATAGTCAAAGGGGCAACTCACTGAGTTTCTGCGGTACCCAATACCCAATTTGGTATAGTCGTACTGGATAGATGCCAGTGCGATGGGATATGGTAATAAAATTCACAGGGCATCAAAGTTGGTCGCCCTGCGCTTCATGATGCCGCCCAGGTCATGTAGTTGAGATATAACTGTGAAATAGAAAAAAATCACCATTCTACTAAACTTAGCCTGAGAGTATGGCCTCAAATGGAGGAAAGAGGGGGTTTGTCCTACATACCTAGATAACAAGAAAATGCCGATTTAGATCAGCCTTCCAGGAAGGGGCTCCTATAGACTGAAAGGGTATAATGAGGAAGTGCCTCAGGCCTGTACTCACGTCAGATAGCCATCCTATTGGGGTCAGCATGGAGAGTTCCCCTTAGGGTCCGATACACTGTGCGCTATTATCCCCCCATTTAAATATCCCTCCTTCAGACGTCCGAGACGTCATTTCCACCTGGTCCGGGTGGCCTGACTGACCTTTATCTGGCAGCCGATAGGTGCATGCGTTCCAGCGTGGAGCGCACGCCAAGACGTTCACTTCCGGGCTGATGCCGTGACGTATATCCGGCAGATGGAACGCAGCCGCGTACCTATCGCCACATACCTTGCGCTTCATTCAGAAAGAAGAGGCGTGTTAAGCCTCAGGTAGGTGTATCTAGGTGGGGATAAATAAGGATGCTTTCGGGACCATGGAACCGGCTTATCCCTATATAGGACAGCCGCCGCCCCACCAGAGGAGGGGGGAGCCTTGGGGGGTAAAGAAGCCATATAGAAAAGTAAATATAATTCTCAGATATGTGTAGCCCCTTCCCGATAACAAGGTGGCAAAATAATAGATATGGACAGATAAATGTCCACTCGACAATGATACAACATTCGGGTACTTAACGTACCCAGGCCTAGTAACGGGAAAGTATATTTTCCTAATGGCCTAACATGCTGACGGGACATTCCCCAATTCAAGGAACATCCCGCCGCCGGGCCAGGGGGTCAGGTACAGACGGTGTTAGTGATGTGGGGGCATACATCAATAAAAATATAGGAATAAAGGAATAAATGCGAACAGGGGAGGGGGGCGGGGGCAGGGATAATCCCGCTGCATGTGTTCATAGAAAACATGAAAACGTGAGTCGCTCGTTGAGGCCACGGGGAGACTGTGATCGAAATCTATGGATCCACTTGCTCTCTTTTTGTAATATTCGCCTGTCCCAGTCCCCACCACGTGGGGGGGGGAAGACACCAATTCAAGGACAGTGAAAAGGAGAGACGAGGGGTCACCCCCGTGACACTCATTGACATGGGTGGCTACGGGCGTTGCCTCCTTCTTGATCACATCATTAATGTGCTCAAGAATTCTTCTCCTAAATTCCCGTACGGTCTTGCCGACATAGTCCATGGGGCATGGACATTGGCATAGATAGACTACCCCTTTTGACAGACAGTTAGTGAAGTCACGGACCTGGTAGGTCTGTCCCGTTGCAGAGCAGGTGATTGATTTAGCAGTAGACACATAATGACATGCCTTGCATCTACCACATTTGAAAACACCCACGAGTTTGCGGTCTAGCCATGTACCACTTTTAGTGGGTGGTGAATAGTGGCTGCATATGAGACGGTCTTTTAGACTCCTTCCACGTCTGTAAGAGACCGCAGGATGTTTGGTCACAATATCAGAGAGATCAGAGTCCATGTGTAATATTGGCCAATATTTATCTAGCACCTGCCTGATTTCCCGATTGGCGATGTCAAAGTCGGCGACAATCCGTGCCGGTTGGGGACAGTCCACTGTTCTACGTCTAGGTACCAGCAACTCAGTCCGAGCTATAGTCGATGCGTGTTTGAACGCATCCCGCAATACTCTTTGAGGGTATCCCCTGGCCAAGAGTCTCTCCTGCAAACTCCCCGCCTCACTTAAGAATGATGCATCATTAGAGCAATTCCTCTTGACCCAGAGGTATTGACCCCTGGGTATCCCCGTTTAAGGGGGGTAGGATGGTGACTGCTCCAGTGAAGCAGGGAGTTTGTGGCCGTACTTTTCCTGTAGATGTTGGTCGATAGATAATCCCCCGTTTTGGTCACTCTCACATCCAGGAAGGTAATGCACACCGGGTCCAGTTCATAAGTGAACCTAAGACCCACCTAGTTTTTATTGAGATCCGTGACAAATTGTTTAAACTCTGTAGGTTCACCCTTCCAGACCACGAACACAGTCGTCTATGTATCGAGTCCAAAATTGGATATTGTCCGCCCACCAGACGACATGGTCGGGGAACACGTGGGTATCCTCCCACCAGCCCAGGAAGAGATTGGCATAAGATGGGGCACATGGGCTGCCCATTGCCGTCCCCCTGAGCTGGTGGTAGAACCGTGCGTCAAACAGGAAAAAATTATGGCTTAGGGTGAACCCCAACAATTCCAAAATGAAGGCATTGTGCGAGGCGCACTGGATACCCCTAGTTCGGAGGAAGTGGTCAACGGCTCTAAGTCCGCAAGCATGTGGTATAGAGCTGTACAACGATTCAACGTCAATGCTCCCCAACATGCAGTCTGGATCAAGGTTCAGGGTATTAATTTTGTTGAGGAAGTCCATCGTGTCCCTCGTGTAAGCCGGGAGGGACACGACGAACTCCGACAGAACCTGATCCAGATAAACTCTGCAGTTCTGGGTTAGGCAATTGACGCCTGAGACTATCGGGCGGCCTCTCACGCTCTATCCCTGCTGGGGCCTGGGCTGGGTCGTGACACAATGCTGTGCTGCTGCCCGCGCTGCTCCTGGTCTCCAGAGGGTGCACATGTGACCTGACTGCATACAGCGCGTCAGGTCAAAGTGCACGCTGTACGCAGCCAGTCAGGCAAGCGACTGAGCAGAGACCAGAGCAGCGGAGCGGGGAGGGAGCACGTAAGACAGTGCCAAGTGCTCACTACTCCCTCCGTCCCCCAGTGCGGCCGGCCGGCAGGCGCGGCAGCAGCAGCGACGTGGTCAGTGGCCTGCCTGCCGCCCAGAGGCTGGGGAGCTGGCCTGCGCCCTGAGGCTGGAGCCTCCCCAGCCTCTGTGTCGGCCCAGCCCTGCCTGCAAGAAGAAGAAAGAAGACAAGCCCGCCTGCGCGATCAAGTGGATGAGGTGAGTTAAATTATTTATTTAACCCCACAATGGAATTTTACTGAGCATTCGGAATTAAAGAACGCTATTATTTTTCAATATAACCATGGTATAATGGAAAATAATAAAGTAAATGGGGTCCCGGGTAACTCATCCCTTGTCTCCTTAGCAACCATGCGTAAAAATCGCACCGCATCCTCACTTGTTTATGGATGATTGCGATTTTCACTCATCCCCATTCATTTCTATTGGGCCTGCGTTTTTTCATATATATTTTTTTTCATATATACACACACATAAAAAATTACATGGCACATCCAGGGCGTAAAATCAAAGTAGTTTCTTTTATTCAACAGACAGCAACATTTTGGTCCGCTTGCTGGGACCTTTCTCAAGCATTAAAGAGCAAGGTCCAAGCAAGCGGACCGAAACATTGCTGTCTGGTGAATAAAAATAACTACCTACTTTGATTTTTACGCCCTGGATGTGCTGCAGAATTTTTTATGTTTATAGATTTTTTTTAGGTGGATCGCAGCCGCAGGCAGTCCACGTTTACACATTTAAACCGCAGTGCTGCACAGTGTTGTTATATATATATAGATTTACACTATATATGGTATATATATATATATATATATATATATACACACTCTATATAGAGTATATATATATATATACACACACACATACACAGTGTCTGTGTGTGTATATATATATATTTACCTTATAGAGTGCAAATATATTATATATATACACATACTATTTTATCCACCATGTAAATGTAGCTGAAATATCAATGTACTGTAGGACATACCTTTTAACATTTATTGTGTAGGCTGACTAACTTTAGAAGAAAGCTTAGAACTGTAGTAGTTCGTCACTCTATCATATTCACTGCCAGATGATTGGGCAGTCAATATGATGAAAGTGCAGAACATTATTTGCTGTCCCTTGATTGGAGGTAGTGTTTGGTGAATCTGCTTTACATTCAGAACGCCCGATGGGCAGTAAAAAGAGCGCAGGCGCAGAAGGTTCAGATTCCTTCAATGCAGAAGTCTGGCCCTCACACCGCTTTGTAACGTCACGACTTGTATCTACTGCCTTGAAGAGAGGCATGCCGGGATAGCTAGTCGTGACGTCAGCTACAGAAATACTTCCTGGTTGAGGAAAGTCACGTGACCGCTCTACATCGGCGGTCAGAGATGAGATCGGAGTAAATTAGTAAGTTGCAGGGCATGGCAGGGGAGAGTGAATGACACAGAAAAATGTTAAAGTGTAGAACCCCTTTAAAGATTTGTGCACCAAATGGCTGTATTTCGAATCTCTGAATCTAACTCAAATGTATTAAGGGTGTATCTCACAATGACATCTGCATCAAAGGCTGCCAACTACATTTTTTTTTTGCCCAAACGAGTGTTTGTTTAATAACTGAATTTGACAGCAGTATATAAGCCTGTAATTTCACACGTGCTGATGCTGCAAGGCCTGAAAATAGTGTTTTTTGGCAAAAAAGTGTGTTTTTAAAACCCCAGAAAATGATGGCTGTATTTCTAGCTTGAATTGCACACTGACTAATCCAGATGTTGTAGATTGCCAAAAAAATTGGGATGTTCAATGTCCCAAAAGCTCAGATGCAGTGCTGGTGCACTGAGCTTGCATAAAATGGCCGCCGCCGCCGCCCACCTAACTGACTTATTAAAGTTATTTTTTTTCGGTCACTGGGCTCAGGGCAGGATAAATAAATTGTGCACTGCACCCACAAAACACAATGGGCCAGATTTATCATTAGCTCAGGTCAGAATAATAGAGTGAAAAAGTCCCCCAAAAAGTCCCAAACGCTAAAACTGCGCACAAATTTGCGACTTTTTTCTGCTCTGCACTATGCTCTCCAGTTTTCTCAAAGTGGGCGTGTTTTCTTATGTAAATGAATTTCTAGACCGATTTACTATTGGGACTATTTAAAAAGTCGCAATTTCACTCCAGTGAGGACCATGCTTATCTTATGAGACTTTTTAATAGAACATGCGACTTTTTCGTAAAGATGTGCGACTGTTGTAAAACTGCTTACTGACGGATAAACTGCTACCGTCAAACCACATTTATTACAGTCTTAAAGGGCCGATCATAAATCTGACTTGGCTAAAACTGACTTTAGCCATATGTGAAAGTGGAGTGAGCTGTCAGAGTCGTGATAAATCTGGCCCAATGTATGTAGATCGCTGAGTTAGATTCAGATTTTGCGCAAAGACTCTCTCCTATTCTCTCCCTGAAATCACCAGCAGCATCCTCTCTCTACACTAATCAGAGCAGAGTGACGTGCAACGCTACGCGACTCCAGCTTATATAGAGGCTGGGTCACATGCTGCACTGGCCAATCACAGCCATGCCATTAGTAGGCATGGCTGTGATGGCTTCTAAGGTCAGACAGTTAACTGCTTGTTGATTGGCTGCTCTGCAGCCTTTCAAAAAAACGCCAAGAAAGCACTGAACCCGAACTTTTACTGAAATGTTCGGGTCCGGGGTCCAAAAATCCTAAAGTTTGGTACGAACCCAAACTTCACAGTTTGGGTTCGCTCAACCCTACTTATGAGTAGTGTTAAGCGAATGGAAGTTAACAAAGTGGAATTCAAGCCGAAGATTAGTAAAAATGTGATTTGCAACACATCAGAATTTTCGTGCGCTTCGTTTTATTCCTAAAATGGCGGCTACATGTGTTACCAAGTGAAAGTAAGAAGCCCGGGAGCGCGAAATCACCCATACTGCCATGCAGATAGCCAGTCCCTGTGAAGTCACCGTTATTTTAAAAGCCTTATCCCATGTGGTGTCAGCCATTTCACTGTGAGCGGAGCTTATGGAGAGATGTGACAAGTGCTAGGGACAGTGTTGAAGAAGCCTTTAATTGTGGAATACTGGAAAGGGAGAGTGCAGGGACAGTGTAGAGAGATCATAGGGAAAGTTTTTACACTCTGTAGGGAATGCATAGGGAGACTACAATGACAGTGCAGAGACTGTAATCTGAAGCTGGTGGGATCCATAAGAGAGAGCAGTTTGCATTAATCCCTGTGCACAGAGCTATCTAATTGAACAGTGTCCACCTTGTTTAATAGATAAGCAATTCCATTACTTATTGCGTCTAAAAGTGGGATGAATAGGCTGTCTACTTCTACTGTTATTGGAGTGTCCACATGTGGACACGGAATAACCTTTTTAAAATATACAGTTACTGTTACCGTACAGTACATCCAACAAACAGGTGGCAGGCACCTCCGAAGGAACAGGCAGTGGCAATAATGTTGCTGGAGCCAGCAGAAGGGTGGGTGGTAGCAGCAGCCGCAGCAACAGACTATAGCTACTACTGTCGTCCAGCGGTTATGTTTTGATCAACAATCCTGCTACCCTCAACAAACATCATCTCAACTGACATCCAGGAATTGGTGGGTTCCTATGACACCACACTTAGCTGGCATGACCCCAAAACCAGCTCTGTGCCCTCACCCAGGAGTTGTATAAAGAAATAGATGGTTTATCTGCCCAAGTGAAAGGAGAGGAACAGGAGGAGCATGGGGAAGACCAGGCAGATGACCCCAACACACCGTGGCAGTATACAGTGGAGGCAGGGAGTCCCTCCGATTTCCCTTGTGGAAATGTCCAGACACATGCTGAGTTTGGCAGAGGGATGACTACTGACTCTCCACGATGTTCGACCTTTGCTTTTGGGCCAAAATGTGGCCCTTTTTGCCACCTGAGGGGGATGATAAACTCAAGTACTGTGCAGAAATCCTATGTAGTCAGTTGGTTGCTTCCTACTGTATGTGCGCCATCGCCCATCCTCACTAACGTCTGACTGTGGGGGCCCTTTATGCTCACGTTCCACTGCCATGACTGCTGGGGGAGGGGAGATACCAGCTCCATCAGCAGCAATTTAAGTCTTCAGTCTAATAAGCAGTTTTCTTCATAACCACGCAGCAGCAGGACATGAAGCAGAACCTGAACCAGCAGGTGGTGGCATACTTGGACTGCACCCTGCCACCCCACATCCAAGATCCCCTGGACTATTGAGCAGTCCAACTTGAATTGTGTCTGCAACGGGTCGAGTTTGACCTGGATAAGTGATGCTCGAACTGAGCCTAATAGTGACACCTGTCACCTGCCTGTCATACTGACGCACAGCAACTGTTTGACTATCAGAAAGGACTAGCTATGCTTAGTAACGTACACCGAGATACACTCTCCCTTAAGGCTGGGATATACCTGATTTATAACACGCTTTGTGACAAATTAATTCAGCCCAAAGCAAATTTTTAGGGAAAGAAAAAATTAAAAATCTTTGAAGCATCAGAATCAAATTTTTTAAAACTTTGCTCATCTCTTATAAGTAGAAAAAAGTGTACAATTTCCACTGTTCCATTATATAAAACTGGCAATTTTAGCAATAAAATAAAAAGAGACCTAATTTAAGCATTTAGCACTGAAAAAAAATTACCTTAATGTCTTGTAACCACTTATGTAAAAACCAAGCTGTTAATGTTTTGGATTGCTTCCAAATGTTACTGCTGGTTAGGACCTTTAACTCTAGTTCTTCCTTTTTTTTGTAAGGGCAACATTGCGCATTAAGGCAAGAATTTAAATTCTAAAATAATAGCTAAATAAATTTACCTGGAAACACTTGCTCAATGGCGTTAATTTCTTCTAGGCAGAAATCTACTATAAAACATGATTGGGCCCAGGCTTCATTCCAACCTGTGATCATTTCTAATGCCTCCACAATGTCCTCAGTTCGTTCTTGCTGGAGCACAAATGCCCCTTCCATTGCATAGCACACATTTGTGCACACACAAAGGAAATACAGTGGTAGCGCATATTTGGTTGTTCTGTATGTGGCATCCAGTAATATAATTTCATTACCATACCGAACAAGTAGTTTGTTTTTTTTTTGCCATTCAGACTGGTAACAAAATAAAAAGTTTGGCTCTGCTTTTGGCTCTTCAGAAACTGTATGAGGCCTGCAAAACATACTAGAAGAAGGGTTTTCGTGTTGCCATTTCTCTATAAGCTGCAGTAGTTTCCCTTGGTCAAATAATGAGCTGTGTCCATCATGCCTTGATTGTGAAATTATATTGTCAATGTCTTTTATAGTGGGATAATATCTCCTTCTAGTGTGTTCTGGAACTTCAACATTCATAAATAATTCTTTTTTTTTACGGTGTTCCACCAATCTTTTCAGCTCACTTTTTTTTCGGATATCAGTGCTGTAAAATTCTACAATTTGATTTCGAACGCGAGGATCAATTTTCTCACGCAAATTTGCTACCTAAAAGAATAAAAGACTAAATATATTAATACACATACATAAACATCACACTCTCTAGAAAAAAGTGGTCGTCATTATTGCACAGCCAAATTTTTATTGTAAATCATCAACCTATGAGCTGTAGAGAATGATAATTATAATATTATTCTGAAGCTGCCAGTTTTGAACCCTATTCCATATATCTTTAACAGGCGTGAGTGATCCTTTTTGCATATGTTTTTAGTCCATGCAAAGTATTATTATTTTTTTTTCAAGCACCCACTGACTACAATGGGGGAAATAATCATGGACGATGAGAATAATAGTGCACACTGTGATTTTATCAGCAGGGAGCTATAGTCAGTAAAAATAAATAAATAAAAATTATGTCTGAATATAACCATTAATTTTCATGTGTTCCTTCATAGTCCATGTGAAATCTCATATTTACACCGACGTAAATCATGTTTGCCTGAAAAAAACTTTAATGTCAGTGGGATCAGGAAATTTCTGCTGCACCGTGCTTTACTTGCAGAGATCCCAAAGGAGTTCTGGCAGTGGCCTTCTACCCTCTCTCCATTCTAAACACTTTAAGTGCTCATTCAGACGGCCGTAGTGTTTTGTGCATCTTTTGCGGCCCCATTAAAATGATGCTGAACCACTCGTACGTTTGTCTGAATGAGCCCTAAGGTTGGTATATTTTTTTTTGTGTTGCTTTTTGTTATTTTGGGTAATGGTATTTTATTAATGCAGTCAGCTGTTTCTTGAAAAGGAATGTGCCATCAGAATATGACCTTATGTTTAACACATTTTTAAATAATTTTTGATGATCTTTTAATTTTACATGTCACTTTTACATTTCAACTAAAACCAAAAATGACTGCAGTTTAACAGATGCAGCCGGCACTCTGATATATCAGCCTCGCGGTGCTCGCGTCCAGGGTCAGCGTCCCATTCATCAATGTGAAGTAAAGGATCGGCACTCGCAGTAAGGTATGATTTTCAATCTTTCTTTATTTCGCCATGTAGAGGACTAGAAAAACAACGCGTTTCGACTCACATACTGAGTCTTTGTTAAGTACAATTTAAACAAAAAATATGGGATTTAAATAGTCCGCCACTGATGACGGCAATAACACGTGACAACAGGGTTGTCACAGAGACAAAACACAAACAATAAGCGTCAGACTATATAGACATGGAAAACAACATGCTGATGATATAGATGTAGATATATATATAAAGACACACAGTGGACTAAGGATGTTAAATAACAAACAAAGAAAAGAAACATAGACATAATAAATTGTAAGTGCATGTTGAATAAACGACCTGCAGTAGATTTTTCAAAAAATTCAGGTTATCAGAAATAAAAATTAAAAAAGATAAATACATGATAAAAATTCAAGTAAATGCATATATATTGAATATAAAATAGCCTTATAAAACAACTTATGTTTTATATTCGTATTTTACAAAAAGGCACTCAGTTCATATTCACGATTGAGGCCCTTTGGGTTCCAGGGTCTGTAACCTGTGGATCCAAAAGGCCTCACGTTTTTTTTTGTAGCTGTATTCTATCTCCGCCCCTGCGTGGTGGCAGTACCGGCTCAATCACCTGAAAGCGGAGCTGGGAGATGTTGTGGCCACATCGATCAAAATGAAAAGGAACAGGTAACAGCAAATTTTTCTTTCTGATAGTAGATTTATGTTTACAAAATCTGTCCTTCATCCTGGTCGAGGTCTCCCCAACATATACCAGCCCGCACGGACACTTCAAAAGGTACACCACAAAATTGCTGTTGCAAGTGAAAAAGCCTTTTATAGGGAATTTTCGTCCTGTGTGCAGATGAGTAAAAAATTCTCCCTTTATAACGCTGGAACGATGAATACATCCTAAACAGGTATATGTACCTCTGTTTGGTGTGGATAACAACATCTGACGTGGTAAGTTTATGTTCCATGATGGTTGGATATGCTCCCTGTAATATATTCCAATGTGTGTTCAGACAGGACAGAACTTATTCATCCAAGGGTGATATTCAATTATGAATGGAATGCAAGTTTTTGTCTCGATCTGCCTTTTTGTTATTTTTTCAATACGGATGCAGGATAACCTCTGGATGAAATTTTTCTTGTCATGTCATCAAACCGCATTTCTTTAACGGTGTTGTCACTCACAAATTTATTCACACGTTGATACTGTGAAAAAGGCAGTGACTTCTTTACAGCAGTCGGATGATTGCTAGAATAATGCAATAAACTATTCCTATCAGTGCTCTTCACATAAAGATCCGTGAGCAATGAATTGTTATCCTCCTTCATGACCCAGGTATCAAGAAAAAAGATTTTCTGATCATCACATTGCATGGTAACGTTTAATTCAGGCCATACTGAGTTTAAATATGTATAGAACTCCATCAGGGATCGCATGCCGCCCCGCCAAACGCAAAAGATATCGTCGATAAAACGATGCCACAAAATGCAATTTTCTATATATGAATCTTTAGTCTACACGTACTTATCCTCAAACCAGGCCATATAGCTATTAGCGTATGGCGGTGCGGTTCCCCGCTACTGCTGAAAATATGTGTCCTGAAGGAGGAAATAATTTTTATGCAAAACCAGTTTCAGGAGTTGCAGAATAAATTCCTTCTTTAGTGGTGTGTAAGGGGAGGATTGCCACTCAATGGATTTTACAATTCTCCCCTTACACAATCCCATATTTTTTGTTTAAATTGTACTTGACAAAGACTCAGTATGTGAGTCGAAACGCGTTTTTCTAGTCCTCTACATGGGGAAATAAAGAAAGATTGAAGATCATACCTTACTGCGAGTGCCGGTCCTTTACTAAACATATCTCTAATAATAGGCGTCACTTCTTGGTTTGTACAGATCACCTTATATACCATTCTAATCCTGCCTGTAATGGTATCACCTCTGTGTACAGATAAGACAGGATCCTCCATTCACAATAGGTGATTGTCAGAGCTTATCTATTCCCTCCCTGTACAATGACCTCTGCACAGATTACTTTACAACATAGAAAAGTTTACACTCTTATAGCTGCATTACAACCCCCACACTACCAGGCAGCAGAAAATTCCTTTATTTAATTACCTAAAAAAAAAAAAAAAATCTAAATATTCCTCTCCAGAAGTGAGGTGATTGGTGTGGTCAGACAACTTTGGGAATAAAACAACGTAGATATTAATTCCTTTGGCGTCCTCCTTCTGAATATAATTTTTAAGTTTCTTTGATGCACTTTTCTTTGGCCACTCCGTGTTTTTTATTGTTCTATAATAAGAACACAATGAGTGATGTTAAGAAAAAAATGAATTAGGGGGTATCCAACAACCAGTAGATTATCTGTCCAATCTTACAGATTATGACATGGATGAGATTCCATTTAAATACAAATCTTTTGTTAGGATCAATTTTAAGACAGATTTCATACAGATCAATTGTCATTTACACACATTGGTATGATGGAACAGACATTGGTCACATAATCTGTTGGCGTACTCTAAAGTGTCTATACACCTTTGCTCTAATAGGAAACATGCATAAGAGCCTTCACATGCATATCTGCAAAGGTACAGTCACATAAAATAATTAACCACAAATGTTAAAGGGGTTGTCCGGGTTCAGAGCTAAACCCAGACGTACCGCCATTTTCACCCCGGCAGACCCCCCTGACTAGAGCATCGGAGCAGTTCATGCTCCGATGCCCTCCTTTGCCCTGCACTAAATCGCGCAGGGCAAAGGCATTTTTTATCCAGTGACGTACGGGGCTCTCCATAGGGCTGCCAGGAAGTCCGGTGATGTTACCGGCGCTGATGGGCGGGATTTAGCGCTGCCCTAGCCAGTAAAACGGCAGTGTGTTATTGAAAACAAAAGAGCCCGTGCCGTGCGCCATCTAGCGCCATCTGCCGTGCGCCCGATGCTAGCCTCAGGGTAGGCTGCCTGGGTGAAAATAAGGGTATGTCCGGGTTCAGCTCTGAACCCGGACAACCCCGTTAAGTATTACATAGATCATAAAAAATATTTTTTTAGACCAAACCTGTTCAAATGAAAATTGAATAGGAAACGATCAGTTCATGGTGCCCTAACAATGGCCATCATGCTAAACTGACAAGGTCCCAAAATACAAAGTACTACCTTGAGATGCTGCTGCTGCCTTTGACAATATTGTATTTCAGATTTATGAAACAGTCTGTTGCCCAGAGCAACCAATCACAGAGCAGATTTAGTTTTGTTTTCTGCTCTTTAAAAATAAAATCTGCTCTGTGATTGGTTGCTCTGGGCAACAGACGGTTTCAAAAATCTCTCAGATCTCTAGGACCGCTCAAGTTCAAGATGTTCTGCGGGCGACCAGGCTGGTGCACTTCTATTCCACAAATACACCTTGTGATTCCGACCTTACAGAATCCTGTTGGCGATTAGGGCATGGGAACCAGCAGATATGTTCCTTTTATCACAACCATTGTGTTGACAAAAATACATTAACTTATCTTGTATTAGTATAAATTATATTAAAGAACAAGAAACTGTCCATACCTGAAAACCTGGAAATGTGAGTAAGTGGTACACATACATATTTTGCTGGACAGTCCATCTTTTTTGTAATTTGATACAGTTTCCTGGTTCCAATAAAATTGTGGTCTTCCATATTTTATGTTTGGGTGAAAAAATAAGATATAATTATTTAAATTATAGGTTTAATACATTTTAATTTATAGGGTGCCTTCATACAGTGTATTACCATTGCATATATACGTTTGTGAAATCTCAGCCTGGCTGCCAGCATAATAGCAGGGGGCTACTCAGTCACAGATCTGTATGTGCAAGTAGTGCAAGTTTATGCCATTCAGGCAGGGATCCTATATGCGTATTAGCAAGTAATATCTTGTGTGAAGACACCCATTGGGCACCTCCAGTGAAGTAGCCGGCTGTGTCTGAAGCCATAAATTTAAACAAGACTATGAGAGACATGGTTAGGGGAGAAATAAAATTGACCATGGATTAACTGAGAAGGCTATAACTACAACTAACAATATTTCAGCATGTTTCAATTATATAGCAAGAGGTACCCCTACTAAAAGGGGTGTTATAAAAAGCAGTAATTATTGCATTTAATTTACTATATTTACCAAAATCTAAGTAACCTGTTAAAATACCCAAAATTATTACCTTTTCAATGTCCCCAAATGGTCTTCATTTTACATGTGGACCCACATGTAGATGCAGTGCTTTTGCAAGTAAAGTGCTGTCCCATGTAGTATAAATCGTTAATTTCTAATGATAATTTGTTTTCCCTTAGTCCCAACAGCAGCACAGATGGGGTTAACTGCCCCCTGTGGACTGGTAGGACCGGCGGAATTTTTAATGAGCCCAAGAACCAATAACAAGAGTTCCCACTCCCTCAAAAGGAGGGAACTACCCCCCAACCACCGTGTTTTCAGCAAGCATACGTACTTAGGGTGGGAAAGTTGTGTGCTGCTGTTAGGACTAAGGGAAAACAAATTATCGTTAGAAATTAACGATTCCCTTACGTCCTACCAGCAGCACAGATGGCGAGATAACAAGAAGAACCTCTAGAGAGGGCCTTCCTGCCTGGCAGAATCAAGAATAGTCTGCCCAAAGGCCGAAAACTTAGCACCGACTCTGTAGTGCGAGATAAAGGTTGATTCGGAGCTCCAGGAAGCCGACTTGCAGATTAACTCCAAGGGAAGTTGATTTCTTTCTCCCACTGAGGTTGAAACGGCCCTAGTAGAATGGGCCTTAACGAACTCTGGAGGGTCCAGATATTGAGACAGAAAAGACTCCCTAATGGCTTCCCTGATCCAGCGACTAATGGAAACCTTAGACGCTTTACGGCCTTTAGATTTACCAGCAAACAGGATGAAGAGATTCTCATCAATCCTGAACTCCCTGGACCTATCCACATAGGTCTGGAGGCATCTCGAAATGTCCAGAGGATGTCTGACAGGAACATCGGAGGAGGCGGAAGAAAATAAAACTGGTAAAGAAATTACCTGATTGACATTCTGAAAGGATAACACCTTAGGTCTGAAGTAGGGTAAGAATTTTAGGAGAACCCGGTCAGGCAAAAAGGTTATATATTGATGCAGAGCCGAAAAGGCTTGTAACTCCGAAACCCTCTTAGCTGAAGTCACAGCTAGCAGAAAGACTGTTTTTAAGGTGACAAACTTGAACCCGACCTCCTCCAATGGCTCAAAGGGGGGAGATGCTAACCCATTGAGCACTACTGAAAGATCCCACTGAGGAATGGGCCTCAGTATTGTAGGCCTCAATCTCTTGGTTCCTTTAAGGAAGCGTTTGATGAGCGGGTCCCGGGAATATGGCCTGTTTAAACAGACCGAGATGGCAAAAACTTGCACTTTCAAAGTGGCCGGAGCAAGGCCCTTTTCTAGTCCATCCTGAAGGAACTGTAATATGGCGGATCTGCAGACGCCACCTGGTTAGAATCACACCAAGAGGTGAAGATTCTCATCACTCTGGAGTAGGCCTTCTTAGTGGATTCCGCTCTTGAATGTGATAACGTTCTCAGGACCGCCTCAGAGAGCCCTTCTACTCTGGGAAGGGACTGATCAACCTCCAGGCTGTCAGGTTGAATCTGTGCAGATATGTGTGTCCCACGACACCAGGGTCTGCTCCGAGGGGAGTCTCCAGTATTGTCGCTGACTCATCTGAACGAGCTGGGTAAACCAGGATCTCTTGGGCCAGAACGGAATGATCGCTATTACCGAGGCCTGATCCTGACGAATCTTCATCAATACCGTCGGTATCATGGAAAAAGGAGGGAAGATGTAAGCCAGCCTGAACCTCCATGGTATCGACAGAGCATCTATCGCCAGGGGGTTGTCCTCCCTGTATAGAGAGCAGAACCTCTGAACCTTGGCGTTGAACCTGGTTGCCATGAGATCCACCTTCGGTAATCCCCATTTTAGGACTATCTGCTTGAAGATCTCCGGACGCAGAGACCACTCCATGGTCGGTAATCCGCGGCTTAAACGATCTGCAATCATGTTGAGGGACCCTCGAATGTGGGTGGCAGATAGATGGGATAGGTTCAACTCTGCCCACCGTAGAATTACCCCGATCTCTGCAAGAAGTGGTAGGGATCTCGTGCCTCCCTGTTTATTTATGTAAAGAACAGCAGTCATGTTGTCTGACTGTACTTTCACCGCTTTGCCCCGGATTTGAGGGGCGAAGTGAAGGAGGGCTAGCCGGATAGCTCGCATCTCTCGGAGATTGGAGGAGAGACGCTGCTCCATGAGAGACCAAGTTCCCCGAACTGTGGAACCGTCTAGATGAGCGCCCCAGCCTACTAGGGACACGTCTGTAGTTTATATGAGCCAAACTGGTTGGGTCATAGACTTCCCTGCAGGGAGATAGAACCACCATCTCAGGGAATTTCAAGTTTGGGAGGATAGAGAGTATAGGGAATCTAGCCCCGTAGGGCTGCCGTCCCACTTGTTCAAAACTTCTGTTTGAAGAGGGCGGAGGTGCCATAATGCCCAAGGGACTGCAGCTGCTGACATGAGCCCCAACATCTTCATGAGAGTCCGAATGGATACTCGTCGTGGTACTGATAAGAACCTTGCCAGGTCTTGTACCCGGGACTTCCTCTCCGATGTCAACTGAAGAGACATCTCCACACACTCGATTATGAAACCTAGATATTGTATTGAAGTCGAAGGGCTCACATTCGATTTCTGCCAGTTGATGATCCACCCTAGGCGGAGCAAAAAGGAAATTGCCAGATAAAGATGGTGGGTGAGAACTGGAACGGTGGTCGCCACAAGGAGCCAGTCGTCTAGGTAAGGGACAATGGTCAGTCCTTGAAGTCTCAGAGCTGCCACCACCGCTACCACCACCTTGGTGAAGATAAGGGGGGCGCATGAGATTCCAAAGGGGAGAGCGGCAAACTGGAAATGCCTGAGAACCCCGGAAATCTGGACCGCGATCCTGAGATATTTCCGAGACGCGGGATGGATCGGAATATGGAGATAAGCATCCTTGAGATCCAGAGTGGCCATCACATCTCCGAGTTTGAGAATGTTGCTGACTGACCTTATGGTTTCCATACGAAACCTTGGCCTCTTTATGAATCGATTGAGATGTCTCAAATAAATTATCATCCGGAGATCGCCTGTCTTCTTGGGAACCAGAAATACTGAAGAATAGATCACTAGGCCCTGCTCCCCTGCCGCAACCTCCTCTAGTCCTGGATATAGGATTCTAAATGCCTCTGTTTGGCAGGCTGAAAGCCCCGATTGATGAGGAATCTTTCTTGGGGGAGAGAGGCGAGATCTATAAGGTGCTCGGAGGAGATGATGCTTAGAACCCAGGGGTCTGCAATCTCCTGGGACCAAATCTCTTTGAAATGGGCAAGGCACCCCCCCACGGGGATCTGGGGAGAGGGTACGGGGAAAACCAGAGGCGTAACGGCAGGGACAGCAGGGGGAAACCAAGAGCCTCTGAGAGGCCCGTAGTCAGGAGGGATTGGCCTCCTTAGTTGGTCTGCGGGGGCGCCTCGAAAGTCTTCGCTGCCCCCCCCAGTTTCTACAGGAAGTAGCCTGTTGGCCCTGTCTGCTCCCTCGATGCTGACTGGGGCATCCTCGAAAGGGCTGTTGAGGAAGACTCTTGCCCTTCTTGTCAGAGAGGCCCTCCATGATCTTATCCAGCTCGGACCCGAAAAGTCGATCGGGCTCGAACGGCAGCCCACATAAATTATATTTTGAAGCATTATCTGCCTTCCATGGTTTTAGCCATAAGGATCTATGGGCCGCAGAGACTAGGCCCATTGTCTTGGCTGCACCTGCGAAGTATCGCATAGAAAGTCCATGGCCAGATTCACTGTTTTGAAGGCAGCCAGGATATCATCACGGGACACACTCTGGTCCACGTCGGTCTAAATTTGGTTTAGTTTACTCCTCAGGAAGGACGACACCTCAGATGCTGCTATAGCAGTAGAAGCTGAATAGCCTCTTCTTAAAGTGCACTCCGCCCTCCTATCAAGAGGGTCTTGCAGACTCGACCCATCATCTGCAGGCACCAGAGTGCGTCTAGACAACTTGGCTATGGCCATGTCAACCCTGGGAATGGAACCCCACGATTCCATCAAGGGTTTCGCCATTAGAAACATCATTTTTAATTTGCGAGTCAGGACTGGTCCTTTCTCCGGTTTCTTCCATTCAGTACGCATGACTGAACGGAGGGTCTAATCCGCTTTGAAGACACGCTGTGCCCGACCAGCGGGATCGCAGGACTCCCCAACGTCAACATCCTGGTCCCCCGACCGGATGGACTTCAGAAGCTTTTGAGTTTCCGAGGAAGATGAACCCACCGAAAGAACAGCGGGTCTCTCGCTTGGTGCGGTGACCTCCATAGGAGTCTGGGAGGGTCCCGGCAACCTCTCATTTAAAAGCTTAACCACCCCCTTGATAGAATCATCCACATAGCATCTAGCCCACTGATACATTTCCTGCATCGTGGGTTCAGCAGCGGTACGGGAACGGCAGCTGTCACATCTTGAGTATTGGCAGTCGTCGTCTAAGGGGGTATCACAGTTAAAGCAGGCCAAATGTTTGCGTTTGGCGGTGGACTTTCGCTGGTCAGCGTCTCGTGGAGAAGACATGACTGCGAAAAAAGGAAAGAGGAGGATTAAAATCCTATTAAGCAATAAGAAGGAAAAGAATACTTTGAGAATAAGCCCACCAACAGAAACAAAGTTTCAGTCTCAATATCACTAGAATGATAGAGAAAATCTCTCTCAGCACAATAGGACTCTGGAGGCTTGCTAACAAAGCTGCACAACCAGAGACTGAGTGAAGGTAACTGAGGGCTTATAAGGAGGTGTGAGGGACCGCCCAAAGGCAGAACCATTGCAGCCAATTAATCAAAAATTTATGTTGCCGCCCACTACCCTCCTACTTTCTGTCACTCTTTCCTTTTTTTTTTTTTTTTTCAACTTGGGGAAGATATTTCCCCCAGAGATCAGGGAATTACTCATTCCCCTGCAGAAAAAAACAGACTGTACCCTCAAACGGGTCATCGGCTTCCTCCCTCCCCTGTAGGGATGCGAGCGCCGGCAGCGATAGCTGCCGGCGAGGGAGAGCCGCAGCAGTGACGTCACTGGTGACGTCATCCAGGGGAGACCGCAGCGCGAGTCTTGGAGCGGCGCCGCCAGAATCACACAGCCCCGAACAGCATGAGGAGGACCGAAAAAACCTGAGGAAAAGATTAAGGTTAGAGGGGGAGGAAGGGACACAAGAAAAAGGAGGTCAAATAGCAAAGCCCTAAAGATACTGGAAAATCTAAGGGGAAGACAAATGCCATATCCCCTATCTTATGCTCCCCCCAACTATGAAAAAAAGGAGGGGAGAGCTGCACGCCAGTCCACCTGTCCAAAGGACAGAAAAAAAACACGGTGGTTGGGGGGGTAGTTCCCTCCTTTTGAGGGAGTGGGAACTCTTGTTATTGGTTCTTGGGCTCATTAAAAATTCCGCCGGTCCTACCAGTCCACAGGGGGCAGTTAACCCCATCTGTGCTGCTGGTAGGACGTAAGGGAATATCTGTTTTAAGAGTGGTATGGTAGAAAAGAGTGCGTGTGGTGGAAAGGAGTTTGTACAGAACACAGCAGACATGTAGAGAAGGGTAGGTAGAAAGGCATGGGCATGCATGATTGTAGTGTGGATTTTGAATATATTGGGGCAAATTTACTAATAATGTGTAACACAAACTTAGACAAGGCAGTCTAAAAATGGTCCAAATGTATCACAGTGCCTCAGGTTGGTTGATACCTTTGTGCATATTTGGTCTGCCTTGTGTAACTTTATAACACCGAAATGTTGGCTTAATTGGCACCAACATTTAGGCCTCTTGTCCGTGGCCGTGCTGCAGCCCACAATGCACAGACACTGTCCGTGGGGCAGCCGCAGCGGATCGCGGACCCTTTCACTTTAATGGGTCCGCGATCCGGCCGTTCCGCAAAAAGATAGGACATGTTCTATCTTTTTGTGGAACGGAAGTACGGGACGAAACCCCACGGAAGCACTCCGTAGTGCTTCCGTAGGGTTCCGTTTCTCACCATGCCGCATCTCCGGATTTGCGAACCCATTCAAGTAAATGGGTCCGCATCAGTGATGCTGAATGCCCACGGAACGGCACCCGTGTATTGCGGATATGCAATACGGCAACGGGGCGCACACGTTCGTGTGCAAGAGGCCTTAGGCACGATTTGCAGCATTTTAAGCCACACCCGTTGCCGTATAAGGCAGAAAGTGTATAAAACCATATTAATGTGATGCAAGGCATGCAAGCCAGCTTTGGGACACAAATTTTGTGCCCGAATTCTGGCACATTTACCTTTGTAAATCTCCCCAATATGTAATGAAATAGTGTTTTTTTTACCAAGTGCATGATCACGTTAGAAGCAGAAACACCAGGTGACTCAGTCAAAATTAATTGTTGATAAAAGGGATTATATGTGATTTCACAGTCAACCATGTCCACAAATCCAACAGGAAGGGGGATAGTGGACATTTTTCTTTTAGGACGCATCCACACAAATGTATGCCTTCCAAGACTTACGGTCCACGAGCAGGCCATATGCCCCAGAGTAGCATTGATCATGTGCACCGCAGCGCATAGCATAATCGGTTACTATGATGCTTTGCACGGCGGGCTGACCGCTGGACTACTGTACTCATATGGTCATATAGTAAACTTTGATACTTGGCATATGCTCGTATCAAGCTGGCCTAAGTGTCATGTTCCATACTACTGGTATCAGGGCTCCCTTGGCTCAGAACTAATGCCAGTAGTACAGAGCATGTCCTCTGAGGACACTAAATGGCTGCACTCTCTCAGCGTCGGAGCACCAGTGCTTGATGCCTGGTGGGAGAAAACAGTCAGCCTGTTAAAGAAGCTTCACCATACACTGTATAGGCAGCTGTTAGAGGAACCTAAGCAGTGAGCTCCACTTATCTCCACTTATAAAATGTTGCAAACCTTTTTTGGGGAGAAAAGTAGATTGTCCAGCTTCACCGTGCGTATTTTATTGGGAAACGTGCTTAAAAACCAAACATCAGGCTTATTTCATCAACATGTTTTGGATCAACATATATTACAGATCCTTCCTCATGACACAGAGAATAAGACTGACAAATCTTATATACAGAGTAAAAGCAGTGATTCAGCTGTGGATTATTAATTGGCAATTAGACTGCTTTCACCCCACCCACAGCATATACCACTGAGACACAGGAACAGAACTGCATGAGAAGGAGAGAAAAATAAACTTATTTAATTTTCTCTTTTTTCTCTTCCTTCCATGCAAGAACTGTTCCTAAAGGACAAGAGAAGAGGATACATCTAATAGTGCAATATTAAATCTTGTCTTTGATTAAGGCCCAAAGGTATACAGGACTGAAATCTAAAAATCCAATAAGCTTCTCTGTTAGGCCTCATGCACACGACAGTGTTTTTTCTCGGTCCGCAAAACTGGGTTCCGTTCGTCCGTCATCCGTGTCCGTTTTTTCTTCCGTTGTGCATCCGTGTGTCTGTTTTTTTTGGCGGACCGTCAAAAAACAAGGATTTGAGAAAAAAATGAAATTTTACTATCTCCACCCAGGATACTGGTATAAATGAGGGTCACCTGAGTATGCATTTGTGGCCATTTTCTGTAGTCTTTCCAGAGTACAGAGGTTATTTTGGCTGCTCTCTTTGCTGTATCACCATGTCTGATTCTGAGGACGAGGTCGTGCTGCATTGGCTGGTTTCTCAGCGTTGGGGACCGCGCACTCCTTTGATGGATGAGGAACCGTGTAGAAGACGACGATTTTGGGTCCATCCGATTGTTTCACAACGTTACCGGAAAGGACACTTCCATGCCCTATACCAAGATCTGCGGCTGCATCCGGAGAAGTTCTTTTCCTTCTGTCGGATATCAGTGGGTACATTTGATCGATTGCTGTCGTCTCTACGTACTGTCCTTACCTTTATGGACACCAATATGAGGCGCAGCATTACTCCTGAGGAAAGGCTCATCGTCACGTTGAGGTAAGCAATATTTTAAACTTAAATTATCACCAGTATAATATGCACTGCTTCTGTCAGGGATAACATGTGCTACAAAATGGCTGCCGTTAGACATGTGCTTCTGTTTGCTGAAGTAATTTTTCTTTGCCCCTAATGGTTTCTGGAAATATTTATCTGGGTTTTGTTTTATACCATTAATCCCTGCCACATAACCTCCCTAAATTGTTGGTTTTTGTTTTGAAAGTCCAAATTTCCAAATTGAGTTCATCTAACAGACTCCAGACACTCTGCACTAGTTTTCCCAAAAATTGTGTTTTATTCGTTCAGACAGCCATGTTACAGCAGGCTGTAACCAGCCTGTCTGAGTGAATAAATATTCTTTTTGGAACTATTATTGGTGAGTGGAGATGATTATTGAAGTGTCTGTGACAATTGGGCCCCTCAGTCAGGATCCCTATCTGCATGCACCTCCCGCACCGAAGCCTAGATACAGGTCTGTACACTATTTAGGTGGATTGTGGTGCTGCCAACCCCCTTGTTTTTTAGTTCACAACCTCCTCATGCAGAATGTTCCCATAAACTTTCAATCTGTCTTATTACTTGGAGCAGTCCAAAGGGGCTTAAGTCACTTGTTGTCCCTTAGACTTGTGGTAGTAATGCCCACACCCCAGTATTCGGAAAGTGTTTTCCTCCAAGCCACCCTTTTTTTTAAAGTATTTATTTGTGTCTATAAACGCCAATGGTCAGTGGTGGGGATCAAATTCAAAGCTGAGTTTCTCCAGTATTACCTAAAACACTTTTTTTTAAAAAACCAAAGTGACAAAATGGCAATTTTCAGAGAATTTATATAGTCCAATTTAGTTTATATTCCATGTATTAGATCATTGTGCTATATTAGCCTGCTTACATGCAGTGCTACCTGTCCTAATCCTAGTGCGCCCTGCGCATGTTTTTTGGGCAATCTTGAAGGTAGATTGTAAAACTGAAGACTTTTTCAAGTGTGTGGGTGCCCACAGAGAGGGCCCCGAGTGCTGTCTCTGGCACCCGTGCCATAGTTTTGCCACCACTGACATATGGTGTCTAATATCATGTCTTGTATGCAACATTATAAGTATTTCATGAATCTTGTTTTTTCAATTTTGATGTCCTGCTTATTTTTATTTTTTTTGACCAACAGATTCCTTGCCACGGGGAACTCTTTTGCATCCCTGCATTTTGAGTTTCTTTTGGGAACCTCGACGATATCTCGGATTGTCCGACACACTTGCCAGGTCATCTGGCAGCAACTCCGAGAGACGGTGATGCCGCAGCCCAAGGTGGACGACTGGGTTCGGATTGCTGAGGGCTTCCAAATTTCTGCGCAGTTTCCAAACTGCATCGGGGCAATGGATGGCAAGCACATCCGTGTGAAGAAGCCGCCACACTCAGGGAGCCGTTTCTTCAATTATAAACCGTTTTTCTCGGTAGTGCTGATGGCTGTTGCTGACAGTAACTACCGGTTTATAATGGTAGATATCGGGTCCTATGGAAGCACTGCTGATGCTCGCATCTTTAGTGCTTCTAGAATGGGTGAGCGGCTTCGTGCCAACCAGCTTGCCCTGCCAGAGTCCAGAAGACTGCCCGGATATGCAGGTCCGCCGGCTCCATTTGTCATCGTGGCGGATGAAGGGTTTGCATTGACTCCCCATGTTATGCGGCCCTTTCCTAAGCGTGGTTTGGATGACCGAAGGCGTATTTTCAACTACCGGTTGACTCGTGCACGTCGGTATGTTGAGTGCGCTTTTGGGATACTCTCTAGCAAGTGGAGGGTGTTTTTGTCATCCATACAGATGGATCCGGAGAATGCTACCCTGGTGATTGAAGCTTGTGTTGTTCTACACAACTTCACCAGGATTCACGAGGCTTCCTCTTCTGTTGACCTGGAAGATGTTCCAACGTCATCAGATTTGGGTTTGGAAAGGACCCTGCGTAGACGACCTGGGACTGCAGGCATTGCAGTTCGGGAACTCTATGCAGACTACTTTTACAGCCCAGAGGGATCCTTGCCATGGCAGAGGGACGCTATTCGTGGCAGTTTTTAATTCCTTCTGGGCTCTGTAGTTTTTTTTTTTTTTTCTAGATAGATTAATGACATTTATTGCAGTAGTTGAGTGTAGGGACTCGCAAGAGACTGAGGACCCTTGACGTGGGCTTGCGGGCTGAGGTTTTTTCGCCATCAGATTTTTTAAAGTAAATATCCATACTAATGATGTTTGAATGGAACTGTGAACCCCATTCACATCATTAGAAATTTATGTCATTGGCCAAAAAATCTTCTAATACCTCATGTACACATAATACCCTTTACGTAATCTGTCCCTACCAAATAAATATTCTGTTCATTGCGACCTTGTGTGCGTCTATATGTCTGTATGAATTGCATTTATGAACTGTCAATATTGTTTGGTTAAATATAAAATCAGACTTGGAAAAAAAACATTTTGGTTCATTATTTTTTATCAAACACATATCTCGAACCCATAAAGAATAAGGCATTAATGAAACATACACATGAACATAAATAACACAAAAAAATAAAAACATTACAGATCAAACAGTTCTCTGGTAAATGGCCCAGGATGAAAATCAGCTTGTGGCCGCACATGGCCAGGATCACTGGCCCGAGTTGCCATCCTAGTTTGACTACTGGATGTTGTTGGCCCTTGGAACCGCTGGTAGGTCGGTTGCTGTGGGAATGATGGGCCAGGCTGTTGCATGGGAGGCTGGTAGTAGCCTGGGTCACGAACTTGAGAAGCAAGATTTAAGACTCTCCGCCGGAGCTCATTAAGTTCTGTCAAGAGGTCTCCTTCATAATTCGATGAGTACATATGGATTACCATAGCCAGTGCTGTCACGCATTCGGGTTGTTTGGCCAAAGGAACTTGCCGGAAAATATTTCCTAGGCCCCTCAGCGTAGACCCCTCAATGCCGTCACTCCTCCTCTGGGCAAGGAATTCTATAACTCGGGCATCTATAGCCTCACGAGTTTCTTGCCCAGAGGAAGTTTGAGGGACATTGCGGCGTCTCCTGGGCTGTGGCTGTGGTAAAGGGGAAGGACTGCGGGGTGATCTGGAGGCCTCAGCGTGGGATGGCTCGTCCGGCTCCAGAGCAGGCGTTGGTGCAGGACTGGTGGCGGGCGAAAATACAGGCGAAATTTCACCACTCAATGCCTCCTCAGAGTCTTCGGCCTGTTCCAGACTGTCCACAGTACTGTATAGGAAAAAGACAGGAAAACATTTATTTGCAATTTTGACTACAACAGTTCAAAAATTACTTTTCTTTAACCTCTACAAAACAACTTTTGTGTGAACCAGATATACTTGGCGCATGCCTACATCTCTAAATTTAAACTCTGCAATGGCATTTTGACAAGTTATTTGCAAACCCAATATTTTATTTGGGCTTATATATTTTACAAGGCCAATTAGCTTACAATGGCAAATTCCAAAGTACTGAAACCTATGATTGCCTGTGGAATTGGAGAAGCACAAAAGAAGGTCTACACATTCATGGACCAAAATCGGTGCTGAAATTCAGTCCGCCTCATCTCTATATAGGGGCTGCTTTGACCTGCCTACCATCTTGATGTAATGCTAATTGTGGAATTCCAAAATTGTGCAAAATTGCAAACTTTCACGCAGAACAAGGCCATTTTGGTAGTAGCAGCTACAATTCAGCAGTACGAACACTGTGGGGGCATCATTATGCTCTTTTTTTTATAAAGTGGTTTCATTTTTTGGCTTTCTCTTTAATAAAAATTTAGGGGATCAAAAATATAAGCAGAGTGTTGGATCTTATACCCAAAAAAAAAAGGAACTGTCCTTTAAGCTCCACAGAGGTACTTGCATGTATGTCCCATGAATTTCAAAATATCCACCAAGCTTTTCAAAAAATTGCTACGATATTCTGTGCCTCACAAAAACAGGCATCTTGTTCAAATTTTAACATTAAGACCTATATACACAGGATAACTACCCCAGATTTTTGGGGTCCATGAAAAATAACCAACCACCATGACGAACAACTGAATGAGGAGACAATGCGTGCAGGGTGCATGGGCCATCTTCATTCCCGATTCCTGCTGTAATTGGCAGAGATCTATGTGCGCTTTGCAGAAAAATGGTGCCACTCTGGGAAAATGAAAATACAAGAGGTGGCATATGCGCTGTGCACATTTCGTGTCATCATACTTCTTCGCCATCGATGGGGGATGGTGTTACTAACCCACACCAAAGAATAGGTTCGCACACACCATGGCAAAAGTTCGACAATTGTTCAACGTCCATGGGCGTTACTCTAGGGCAGTGGTGGTGATCCTCTGGCACGGGTGCCAGAGGCGGCACTCCGAGACATATCTGTGACACTCGGCCCCTGCCCAAAGAATATGGGGTATCAATATGACTTTTAAGACTTTTCACGCCATACATCTGCGCCGGGCACGCTATGAACAGCACAGGCAGAACAGTGAATGCAGGCAGGCTATTCCAGCAGAATGATAAAGTCCATGGGAGATATACTATATTGGACTGCGGCATTTCTGCGAAAATGACGTGTGGGTAGTTTGTATAAAATAATGGGTTTAGGGTTGCAGATTTTGCACTCGGTCTGGAAAAGAATCACCATCACTGCTCTAGGGGGTGCTGAGGTACCAGTCACTTATGGCCCCAGGAGCCTGAGGTGGCTGAAATACACTTGGACCACATTAGAAAACACAATGCACTGAGGGAGGTGGGCCAAAGCTGAACTCTTGCACCAGGCCACATGAGCTGTTAGATATGCCCCTGGCAGTGCCACAATACTCATTTTTGGGTCAAACACTATGGCTTAATTTTAAATTAGGTAGTAATAAATAGCTGGAGAAACACTTTTTAGTAACATCAACCAGACTTACGGCCTCAAATCCATGACCGGGCGAAGAAACATTAACTGCTGGGTGTACAGATATGGCCGTTTCTTGGAACCACCTTCTCCACTCCGGCCCTGTGAATTGATTTCACGCCGAAACTGGTCCCTGCAGCTGTTCCAGCGCGTTTTAGTTTGCTTGACTAAAAAAAAAAAAAAAAAAAAAACAATTGGTGGTAACAAAAGCCAGGTTCAACTTTTAAAAAATATCATGCGAAATAGAAAAAGGCACAAATTAATATAATTAATAAAGGAAAATTAGAAGAAAAGGAAGAAAAGGACCAATATTTAAAGCACATGGTACTGTACTGCAGGTGTAGGGATACTAATGAACAATAAGTTCAGGAAGGAGGAGATGAGTTGTTCAAGCCATTTGTCCTTCATGAATTTCGAATATGACGCTCAATTTAAAAAGGGACATGAAAAAAAAAGTGCACAGACAGGATTGTGACAGGAGTACTGTTTGCTGTAGCAAAGGGAGACTCCACCATTTAACCGAAAATATATGGGGTATAGCATTTAGTGCACGACAGATCCATAAGCCCTGTTTATGTTGGAAGCCAAATGAAGCTGGACCACAAACTAAAATTTAGGCAGAACGCATGGAAATTATAACATAACTTTATAGGGACAGACTAGGCAAGGACAGTACAATGACATTGCTGGCACTTACCTAAAGATGCACGGCCACGGCCATCTGCTTTGGCCCATTCGTCACGCCTCATGTGACGGGCCACCTGCTCCCACGCAGCATCTTTGCGGACACGGTCCTGGTAATTCCGGGACCGTGTGTCCCACAATTCTGGCCTCTCCTGCACCAGACAGATTAGTTTGTCAACATTCCACCTTGGCATATTGGCAAAAAGCAAAGAGGAAAATGGCACCAAAGATAAAGGACAGTAGACAGACAGATATGTCTCCACAGTCTGAAAATTCTCCTCAGGTGCCTAGCAATTTGCATATCCTGTTTAATAAGCTTCCTGTATCTGTTTTTTTTAAAATTTATTGGCACAAGTTTTGGTTGACAATTTTGCCATGGCCAACATGAGAAATAAAACGGACACGGACGCGGATGACAATCGGATGGGCTTCCGCGTTTTTTCACGGACCCATTGACTTGAATGGGTCCGCGAACCGTTGTCCGTCAAAAAAATAGGACAGGTCCTATTTTTTTGACGGACAAGAAAATCGGTTCACGGACGCGGATGCCAAACGGTGCATTCTCCGAGGTTTCAACGGACCCATTGAAAGACAATGGGTCCGTGGAAAATGACGGAAAACGGATCAACGGACACGGAACACAACAACGGTCGTGTGCATGAGGCCTTAAAAAGAGCTTTCCTATGGTCTCCGCCCCGTTTAGGAAAATCAACTCGTTTAATGCCCAGATCTTTCATGCCAGCAATATTGCCCTGATGGCAAGAGGCAAAATGCTGGCTGACTGCTGACACATTTTTTACAAAAGTCTGAGATATATCTGAGATATGTCTGCATATCCGAACTTTGAGGGCATTGGACGTACATCCCACCTATTGCAATTGACATGTAGAACAAGACACACAATACACCACATGTGTGGTATTACAGTTTATGTATTGTTGTATCTCAAATGACTGCTGGGCTGCAACAGAGGCCACAAACCGTCCTGTTTGTACGACACTGCAACACGGTGTCCGCATTTGAACATCCCTTTGGACCTAAGCCAACATTGTTGCGGTACCGTACCATCTGAAAACCGACTCGGACTGAGTTTTTGAGAAAGTGTTGGCGCCTTGCGGGCAAAACATTTTATTCCCTTGTCCACAATTTTATTCCCTTGTTCCCTTTCCAGGCGGCATCTGTGCGCAAAACTGTCAGATTCTTTCTGACAATCTTGCAGACATCCAGATATTCAAGACTTTAGTTAGTTATAAAGAATGGCATTGCAGTTTGGCCCCCTTGTTTTAAACCTCTGTATTTTTTATGTTTAGGAAAAACCAGGTCTCGTCTGGTAATGCAAGAGCTGTTTTTTTAGCTGTGTCTATTAAAGATGGCCGTAACCTCTGATCTGCAGCCGAGCAGTCGACTTTTCTGCCTCTCCAAGGAAGGTGGAATCATCTGAGCAGTTCCTCCTTAATCTGATAAATTCACCCCTAGGGATGTTTTTAACCACGTGTTTCGGGTGACAGGACAGGGCTAATAAAGTGGTATTGCCAGCTGTCTCTTTTCTATAAGTACAAGTGGTTATCTCCATGGAGAGTGAGATCCAAAAATGAAATAGTGTGCACATGAAAATCAACCGTAAAGCTCAGATTCATTTGATTATTATTGAGATATCTCTCAAACAGTGGTATGGCCGTCACAACAACAGGTCATCTATGTAACGGCCATACCACTGCAGGGAGGAAGACCACGGGTTACCACAGGGACACAAAAAACGAGACTCCCACCAAGACATGTATATCTTCGCCAGTGAGGGCGAAAATTTTGCGCCCATCGAAACTCCTGTACATTGTAAGTATAGCTTCTGGTCGAACATAAACACATTGTGTTTGAGCAAGAACTGAATCACATCACAAATATAAGCAATGAATTCCAGGCTATAATCGGAGTACACATTTAAAAACCATTTGGTTGCGGCAATGGCCCGATCATGCGGGATGACTGTATAAAGTGATGTGACATCAGCTGTTATCCAAACAAAATCCGGGTTCCATTTGAAGTCATAAAAGGATTGTAACACTGACCTAGTGTCCAGCAACAAACCAGGCAAGGTTTGCACTAATGGTTGTAAGAGACTATCTACCCATCCTGACATTCTTTCAGAGTATGAGCCTATGCCTGCAACAATTGGTCGCATCAAAGGAGGAAACACTGGCTTATGTATTTTCGGGAGTGAGTGAAATATTGGAGTGATAGGAAAAGGAACATAAATATAGTCTGCTTGTCTCTGATTAATGAACCCTCCACTCACTCCCACATTTAACAACTCCAGAAGTTCCTCCTGAAAGCGCGGGGTGGGGTCACTAGATAGCTCCGTGTATGTGTCCGGAACCCCCAGCATAAGGAGATTCTGGGACCTATACACGGAGCGATCCATGACCATCCATGTCTAATAGAAATATCTGGCATAGACTCCAATTTAGATAGAGCCAGTCTTTCCTCAACAGTTAAATTATTTCTGTGCCTGCCTGCGTTGTTGCTGACATTATCCTTTAACCGGAACGAATCGCGCTCCACCAACTCTTGGAAATTATCCAATGCAGGTGAGAGCGACTGAATCGGATAAAAGTCAGGATTATGTGTCCAAATCTTTTTTGGGATAGTAACAGAAAAACATCTACATATATGTATCAGAAATTCAAATAACTTCTGTATACATGCACATCAGCATTAAATATTTTATTATGTTCTTTAACGAGGCACACCCTTTTTTCAGCAATTAAAGTGTTGGTAGATTACAAATGTAAAGAAACACTGGAGGCACAAAGTAATCAGCTATAAATGACCAAAGAGCAAACAAAAAGGTGGAGGAAAGAGCAAAAGAGAAAAGAACAAAAACACACAATTATTGATATAAAATATCCTAAATCTCAAATTACAATCATACAGATAACATTATAAAAATATAAATTAATAAAACAAGTCAGAAAAACATTTTGTATTTTATAACAATAGAAATTTACTAGCACGTTTACATAAGATTTACCTCAAGGTGTTCTTAAAATTCAACACACTATCAAAATCAACGGTAAACAAAACACCATTTACTTGTGTTACTTGTCGCTTCTGTACATATCGTCTCTTTTGGGAGATAGCCAAATCCTTACCAAGGTGACAATTTAGGACTTTTCTGGCTGGTATATTCTACAATAGATGCATTATTCACAACGGGTCCATTCCAGTATATTTTGGATGATGAACTTATTGGACATGCTTTATAAAAAAAAAATAATAATAAAATAACATTCATGAGAATAAAATGCAATGAAATAAAGCTCACAAAAACAAAAGAAAACTTTCCTAAAAGGCACAAAGAATTTTCAGTTTACAGCACTCCATTTAATTGAACAGTAAAACCTTTTACATGTGCAAATAATTGGTCTTATAAATGCAAGTTTGTAGAGCCTTTGACTAAACCTATCATATGTAACATACAGATGAACTGTTGTATCTAAAAATCAGTTGTGATACTGTCTACTAAGGCTACTTTCACACTTGCGCTTGATCGGATCCGTTCTGAACGGATCCGATCATATTAATGCAGACGGAGGCTCCGTTCAGTACGGATCCGTCTGCATTAATAACTTAAAAAAATTTCGCAAGTGCACAAGTAGCCTGCGCGGATCCGTTCAGACTTTCAATGTAAAGTCAATGGGGGACGGATCCGCTTGAAGATTGAGCCATATGGTGACATCTTCAAGCGGATCCGTTCCCATTGACTTACATTGTAAGTCTGAACGGATCCGCTCGCCTCCGCACGGCCAGGCGGACAGCTGAACACTGCAAGCAGCGTTCAGCTGTCCGCCTGTCCGTGCGGAGGCGAGCGGAGCGGAGGCTGAACGCCGCCAGACTGATGCAGTCTGAGCGGACCCGCTTCATTCAGACTGCATCAGGGCTGGACGGAGGCGTTCGGGTCCGCTCGTGAGCCCCTTCAAACGGAGCTCACGAGCGGACCGACGAACGCTAGTGTGAAAGTAGCCTAAATCATTGAATCTAAGCCCATCATGTATGATCCTCTCTGCTGACCATGTGTCATACTGTCTACGAAGCCCATAAACAATCCCCTCCCTGGGTACGACTCCGGTCAGTTACAGGGTGTTTATGTTGTCTCATAAAACTGACAGACACAGTTTAAAAAATAGAAAAGAAAATCTAAATCTAGGCATCTAATTTAGGTAGCCTTTGGGGTTACCTTCATTTCCAAAACATTTCTTTTTTTCAAACACAACAAAGTTTGATATCGTATTTTCCTCATAGTCAGCGACAGCTTGCATGGCACTCTGTAACTAATCAAATCACTACAGTATGTATTGAAAAGTCCTAGGAAGGAATTTTTGAAAAATATGTAGAGCATAAAGTCATTTTAACAAATATATTGAAAATAGTTACAATAGAAAATATGTTAAGGTAATTAGAACTGTTCAGATGCAAGATAAAGAGGATTCAAAATAGAGATGACCCCCAAGGAAAGTTAAAGAACCAAACCAGTGGGGTAATGTTGTTTCTGGACTCAAGGTCACATGACCATGAATGCCCTGGATGATTCTGTTTACTAAATGACATCAACATAAAGGACTGCTATGAAAGGGTCATAAATCATAGTTTCCATTAAACTCTCAGGCAGTAAAGGCAGTGGCAACATTGTGTGATAACAATTTTAATTTATTAATCTAAGGGCTCGTTCACACGACGTGTGAAGTCTCTGCTGTGGACCGCAAATTGCGGTCCGCAATGCACGGGAACCGTCCGTGGGGCAGGTGCATAAGGATCGCAGACCCATTCACTTGAATGGGTCCGCAATCCTTCGTTCCGCAAAAAGATAGAGCAAGTTCTATCTTTTTGCGGTGTGGAAGCACGGAACCCCAGAAAGCACTCCATAGTGTTCCGTTCCGCATATCCAGGTTTGCGGACCCATTGAAATGAATGGGTCCGCATCCGTGAAGCAGAATGGCCACGGATAGGGAGAGGGGGCACAGTCAGGCAGAGGTGGTCTTTGCGGGCTGTGGCTTAGAAGGCTTCGGTCTAGCATGCCAGGAGGGCTTGGCCTTGAAGGAGGGCCTAGGAGACTTTTTATCTGAGCGGGAGGAGGAGTCCCGAAAGGAACGAAAATGCCGTGATGGCGAAGCCGACCTGGGAAGGTCGATTTTCGTGGCCTCGGAAATAAGTTCCTCCAAGCGCTTCCCAAAGAGTCTAAATGAGAGCCTTCTTGGAGGCTGCATCTGCCACCCAGGTATGGAGCCAGACGGTACGGCGGATGGCCACAGAATTAGCAGCTTCTCTGCTAGAGCGGTGTGCCGATTCCATGGGAGGCATCACAGAGATACCGGGATGCTTGAAGAATTTGAGAGGCGAGCGCAGGGAGCTCGCCTTCAGCAGAGTCCTGGGGCAAGGACCAGATGAGTTGTTCGGTCCAGACAAAGGAAGGGTGGTCACCTTGGCCAGGCGCACCACCTGGGGATCAACCTTAGATGCTTCAGACCATAGGTTGACTGACTCCTCTGCAAAGGGAAAAAGGGCATCAGACGCCTTGGAGAGTTGAAGTCGTCTATCAGGGTGACACCACTCCTTAGCCAGAAGTGCTTTGATTCCTGGGCCGCGGAGGAGGGACCCTCCTGCACTCGGAGCGCATCCCTGACTGCCTTAATTAGATCCTGCATGGCCACAGACATAGATGCGCTCTGCTCAGATCTGGAATTAGAGTCAGAGGTGTCACCAGGAGCGGCAGAAACGGCAGAAGGAGACTTTGCCGGACTCAGACTTATCCAGGGAGTGAACCATGGACAGCAAAAATTAGGAAGATATAGACTCCGGCACTTACTTATTTTGAAGTGTCAAATTCTCCGTCTTTATTTGGCAAGTGTTCACAGACAATACAGGACACAAATTCTCTCTGGTGTAAGGCTGTTGACGCGTTTCGAAAGGTTCTTATTCGTAACAGTGGTGTGCGTCTGGTGTTCTCAGGTATAAGTAGGGGTATGGGTGTATGTAATTAGCGCTAAGTTCACTCCCACTTCTGACAATGCAGAAGGGGGGGGGGGAGCGGGGTAAGGATTGGAGTTCCACCCCTTTGCACAACATTCATCCCTAATAGTCATCACCTGGATCAGACCCATTCCAACTCGAATATCTGACATACAGAGATTTACAAAAGTTTACATTAAAAACGTTCGTATGAGATTGCAATAAACATACATGATTCAATACGTACTCATCATCTCTTCTAACATAATAAAAACTATGTATCGTGCAGATAAAAGAAAGGGAAAAGGAAAAAACTCTGCTAATGGATCTGCTTCTGCAATTTATAGGTACCTATTCACATTGGGATTGCGTTACTTCTGGATTTAGCTTTTGGAATGAAACAAGTTAATATTTTTATAGGAGAAGTATAAGTCATCCATAGTTTACCAAATTTATATACATATAGGTATAAGTTCGAACATGGGGTAGGAAAAGAGGTGCCCCTTTAATAAAAATGCATAATTTCCCTCATGTTCGGTCCTTTTGGATACCTTGTTTCTAATTTAAATATCCAAAAAGCCTTACTTGATGTCTTATATCTCCTCCTCTGATAGAGGTTTTTACATGTTCTATGGCATATGTTTTAAAATGCTTCGGGCTGCGATTATGTTTATCAAAATGTTTTGCCGCATTTGATATATTGGTATATGAGGGATTGTCTATATAGTTTAGGTGTTCTAAAATTCTATTTTTGAATTTTCTTATAGTGCACCCTATATACATTTTGTCACATTGTTCACACCAGATCCCATAGACTACTGCTTTTGTGTTGCAGTTGATATAGGACTTGATATTGTGTGTCTGTGTGTGATCTGTGTTAGAGAACGTTTTTGTGTTTTGCACATAATTGCAAGTGTGGCATCACTGACTACCGCAGCGCGTGAACCCCTTGTATGTCAACCATGTATCTGTTTGTGGATAAAAATTCCCGGACAAGGAGTTTCCTATTGTTGGAGGTCTTTTTGATACTATTCTGCAGCCCACTTTTAATACAGTATCCAATATATTATCTTCATATAATACCGGAAGGTATTTTTGTATTATATTTTGGATTATGTTGTATTGACGGCTATATGTTAGTACCAGGGTAGGTTGTATTGTTCTTATTGTCTTCTGTTATCTCATCCTTTATGCATCTGTGTTTGTTGTTATTTTTTTTATTTTCATTATTATTTTTTTTGGTATTATATATTGGGTATTTTTTTGCAAATATATTTTTAGAGTTATTTTTGTTATTGTTAAACAACAAAAATTCCCTAGTTTTGTTTTTTGCTATTTGGAGGCCTCTTGAGATCATCCATTCTGGATATTTTCTTTCTAAAAGGCGCATCCATATTGTATAACATTCCTTTTTAAAAGCTTCAATTGTATTACAGTTTCTCCTGGCCCATATAAATTCACCTACTGGAATAGATTTAATGGTATGGTGTGAGTGGTGACTGTCTGCCCGTAAAATCGTGTTCCCTGTAATCTCTTTTCTGTATGTTTCTGTTTGAATAATTTTGTCCGGGATGCCCGTACGTTTCAGATCTAAGAAATTTATCATGCTGGAATCCTCATTATATGTAAATTTGAGATTGTATGTATTGTTTTGTAAATACTGTATGAACTCTTGTACGGCAGGCACATCGCTGCTCCATATTATGAGCAAATCGTCGATGTACCTGCCGTACCAGTTCAGACAGTGGGCAAAGGGATTGTTGGTGCTATATATATGTTTTTCCTCCCAGTAAGCCATGGTTAGGTTAGCCAGGGCTGGGGAGTATTTGGCCCCCATTAAAACTCCCTTTGATTGAAGATAAAACATATTATCAAATGAAAAATAATTATGAGACATGAGGAAGCGGGTTACATCAAGGACATAATCTATGAAGTCATCCCCATATCCACTGTATTTGTGGAGATGGAACTCTAAAGCTTCTATTGCAATAGAGTGTGGAATTGAGGGATATAATGCTACCACGTCTATTGTAAGCCATTTGTATTGTAATTTCCATTTTCTGTTATAAAATGACCGGAGAACTTCTGATGTGTCCCTGATGTAACCCGGTGTCCTCTTAACCATCGGTTGAATTACGTAGTCTAGCCAATAGCCAAGTCTTTCTGTTAGAGACCCTATGCCACTGATTATAGGGCGCAGGGGTGGCGGATTTGGATTTTTATGAATCTTGGGAACTGCATGCATGATCGGGGTAATTGGATAATCTACATTCATATAGTCATATTGTTTTTGTGATATAAATGCATGATTTAGACCTATCTTCAAAATCTGTATATATTCTATTTGATATTTCACAATAGGGTTTGAGGGGAGTCTAATATATGCATCTTCTCCCAAGATTTTCATTATTTAATTATAGTATACAACCTTGTCAAGGACGACAACAGATCCCCCTTTGTCTGCCATTTTTATTATTATTTTTTTATTGTCTGGTAGCTCTTTAAGAGCTTGTTTTTGTTTTTTGGAGACATTGTGGGATATGCTGGCGTCCTTGAGAGTATCATGCACTTGTTTTAATTCCTTTTCGACTAGTTCCTGAAACAAGTCCATATTTGGAGTGCGAGACATTAGCGGGTAAAAGTGAGGGTTAGACGTTCTAAAACTCTGTTTTGTAGGGTGATTTGTCTCCTGTTCGCTGTCCCTTTGGAGATCCTCCAAGCATGTCAGAGTTAGTTGCTCATGGAATTCCATACCAGTGTATTGGTTATGTATGGTTAGAGTATCTGACATGTTTGTGGGATGTCCAGGGGGATCAACACCGAAAAAATGTCTGACTACTGTCAATTGTCTAATAAATCTGTTTACGTCTAGCAATGTCATAAATAGATCAAAATTCACACTCGGCACAAAATTCTAACCCAATCTCAGTACATATATTTGTTCTTGAGTTAAAGTCTCTTAGGACAAATTTATTACATCATTACCGTATATACTCGAATATAAGCAGAGGCCCCTAATTTTACCCCCAAAAAATGGGAAAAATTATTGACTCGAGTATAAGACTAGGGTGGGAAATGCAGCAGCTACTGGTAAATTTTCCGCCACTCCCTCACTTGTTTTTCGCCAACACAAAATTCCCTACTTGCAATACTGTTATTGCTTTCTTCTGCTCTTGACACAACCTTGAGCTTAAAACCAGCTTCGTATGACCTGCGTTTTTGTTTTGGTCTGGGATTAGAAGTACTGGGTTCCATTCCTAACAGGATAAAAAAAAAAGACTTTGAAAAAGAACGCCAACTATGTTTGCATAAAGCAGCCTGTGTTGGGGCTCATACTATACATGCAGTGTTACTGCATGCACTGCGTTACGGCTGGCGTGCAGGAGAAAAGAAGAGCGGTGATATCAACAGTCATTGGACCACCCACAGAGGCTGCAGAGGATGAGTGGGAGAGACTCCCATCAACTGGGCATTTATTTATTTATTTTTTATATTTATCAGGTTGTTTTTTTTTAGTTTTTTGTTCCCCCCCTCCCTACTTTATACTTGGCCGGGGAGGCGGGGCTGTCCAGGGGGAGGGGAGGCTGTGCAGGGGCTGGTACTTACTGCCGGTGTAAATCTCGCGGCCCGCGTGTCTCGCGAGATTTACACTGGGAGCTTAACAGAGGTGCCGCGCGGACGTGCTGGGAGCTGACCGGAGCAGCTGTAAAAGGTAAGTAACAGCTTCTCCGGCCCCCAACATGTCATGGTCTGTATTATGGCAATGTAAGTTGCCATAATACAGACCTAGACTCGAGTATAAGACGAGGGGGCTTTTTGAGCACAAAAATATGTGCCAAAAAACTCGTCTTATACTCGAGTATATACGGTACAACTTTTTTTCTCGGCTACAGGTACATTTATTACCTCCTCTTCTGTCGGGTTGACATTGAATGTCCTTTTCCTATGTTTGCGTCCCGCTCTCCGGACTCGTTTTTTGCTGGAGTTGAGTAGTAATTCTTATTCGGTTTGTTCTTTTTGTAGTATGAAGTTTTGGGTCTGGTTATTTCATTTGCTCTATCTTGGGAAAGTTCCTGTGTGGAATCCTGGGATAAAATCGCTAAGTTCCATGGTATCCAATTCAGATGAGAAGTTCACTTTTGGTGAGTATCCTTGTCCTTTGCCTTTTTTGTTTGTTTTTTTCTTTTTTAGGATGGATTTTGGGGTAGAGAAGGGATTCTCTCTCCTGCCCCATTAATATATCTGGTCTGGTTTATAATCATATAAGTCTCTTTGGAATTTTTTATGCTTCATTTCAATGATAAGCTCTTCCATTTCTTTTATATTGGCACTTATATTGTTTTGTAACGTTTCATAATCCGGTATATTTTCAGGCCTATTTAATTTTTGTTTTAATGCATTAATATCTGTTTGTAGGTCCTGTAATTTTTCCTCCTTCATATCTGACAATGAGTGTCATTAATTTGGTTGAGCAGTCCGATAATATTTGATTTCATTCTAGCACAAATTGCTCAGAAAAAATGGTGGTTGGAATTGTTTTTATACGTAAACCTCTTGGAAAACATATTTTTTTCCAGGTATTTAACCAGTGTGGTATGATCCCACCAAAGCCTTGTCTCTTGACTAAGTATTTTTTCCAGTTGGTACATAACAGTAGCATTGGATAATTCTTGCGGTACATATTTATCAGTATCAGAAAATACCTGATCTGCTTTGGATCTTCTTTGCGGTGATAAGTAGAAGGCCATAGCAGAGTTCACACAAATCAGCCACACCTGTATTATATATGATGAGAGGAGCCCTTTGAGTCTGCTGACTTGAATTTATTAGAATACGGAGGAGACTTGCTTCATAGCGGGTCGGTGAGTCACGGAAAAAAGTAAACCTTTGCAGGATTTAAGCATGTAAAGTAGAAATACCAGCTCACTGTATCTGCGATTGGAAATATATCCGCGTGCTCGGTGCCTGGTTTTTCAACCTCCTTATACAGGTACAGCAAAAATTAGGAAGATATAGACTCCGGCACTCACTTATTTTGAAGTGTCAAATTCTCCGTCTTTATTTGGCAAGTGTTCACAGACAATACAGGACACAAATTCTCTCTGGTGTAAGGCTGTTGACGCGTTTCGAAAGGTTCTTATTCGTAACAGTGGTGTGCGTCTGGTGTGCTCAGGTATAAGTAGGGGTATGGGTGTATGTAATTAGCGCTAAGTTCACTCCTATTTCTGACAATGCAGAAGGGGGGGGGGGAGCGGGGTAAGGATTGGAGTTCCACCCCTTTGCACAACATTCATCCCTAATAGTCATCACCTGGAACATCAGATCCATTCCAACTCGAATATCTGACATACAGAGATTTACAAAAGTTTACATTAAAAACGTTCGTATGAGATTGCAATAAACATACATGATTCAATACGTACTCATTATCTCTTCTAACATAATAAAAACTATGTATCGTGCAGATAAAAGAAAGGGAAAAGGAAAAAACTCTGCTAATGGATCTTCTGCAATTTATAGGTACCTATTCACATTGGGATTGCGTTACTTCTGAATTTAGCTTTTGGAATGAAACAAGTTAATATTTTTATAGAAGAAGTATAATTCATCCATAGTTTACCAAATTTATATACATATAGGTATAAGTTCGAACATGGGGTAGGAAAAGAGGTGCCCCTTTAATAAAAATGCATAATTTCCCTCATGTTCAGTCCTTTTGGATACCTTGTTTCTAATTTAAATATCCAAAAAGCCTTACTTGATGTCTTATATCTCCTCCTCTGATAGAGGTTTTTACATGTTCTATGGCATATGTTTTAAAATGCTTCGGGCTGCGGTTATGTTTATCAATAAAATGTTTTGCCGCATTTGATATATTGGTATATGAGGGATTGTCTATATAGTTTAGGTGTTCTAAAATTCTATTTTTGAATTTTCTTATAGTGCACCCTATATACATTTTGTCACATTGTTCACACCAGATCACATAGACTACTGCTTTTGTGTTGCAGTTGATATAGGACTTGATATTGTGTGTCTGTGTGTGATCTGTGTTAGAGAACGTTTTTGTGTTTTGCACATAATTGCAAGTGTGGCATCACTGACTACCGCAGCGCGTGAACCCCTTGTATGTCAACCATGTATCTGTTTGTGGATAAATTTCCCGTACAAACATTGACGGGGACAAGGAGTTTCCTATTGTTGGAGGTCTTTTTGATACTATTCTGCAGCCCACTTTTAATACAGTATCCAATATATTATCTTCATATAATACCGGAAGGTATTTTTGTATTATATTTTGGATTATGTTGTATTGACGGCTATATGTTAGTACCAGGGTAGGTTGTATTGTTTTGTTCTTATTGTCTTCTGTTATCTCATCCTTTATGCATCTGTGTTTGTTGTTATTTTTTTTATTTTCATTATTATTATTTTTTGGTATTATATATTGGGTATTTTTTTGCAATTATATTTTTAGGGTTATTTTTGTTATTGTTAAACAACAAAAATTCCCTAGTTTTGTTTTTTGCTATTTGGAGGTCTCTTGAGATCATCCATTCTGGATATTTTCTTTCTAAAAGGCGCATCCATATTGTATAACATTCCTTTTTAAAAGCTTCAATTGTATTACAGTTTCTCTTGGCCCATATAAATTCACCTACTGGAATAGATTTAATGGTATGGTGTGAGTGGTGACTGTCTGCCCGTAAAATCGTGTTCCCTGTAATCTCTTTTCTGTATGTTTCTGTTTGAATAATTTTGTCCGGGATGCCCGTACGTTTCAGATCTAAGAAATTTATCATGCTGGAATCCTCATTATATGTAAATTTGAGATTGTAGGTATTGTTTTGTAAATACTGTATGAACTCTTGTACGGCAGGCACATCGCTGCTCCATATTATGAGCAAATCGTCGATGTACCTGCCGTACCAGTTCAGACAGTGGGCAAAGGGATTGTTGGTGCTATATATATGTTTTTCCTCCCAGTAAGCCATGGTTAGGTTAGCCAGGGCTGGGGAGTATTTGGCCCCCATTGAAACTCCCTTTGATTGAAGATAAAACATGGAAACTGAGGATGAGCGGGACCCAGCTTAGAGAACTCGAGGTCGCTTACGGGACCTGGTGTCAGAGCGAGAGCGAACCCCGACCGTGGGAGGTTCCCTACTGGGGGCGGAGGCGGCAAGCGATCCAGCGACTGCACCATCGATTGGGAGAGACTGGCAAGGGACGCGGCCCAATCACGGGGGACCGACACAGCAGTGGCAGCCGGGGCAGCTTGGGAGGGCCTCGGAGCAAGGCACTGTGCGCAGGTGGGATCTAATTGACCGCACAGCATCTTTTGGTTGCAGCGAGTGCAAGCAAAATAAATGACAATCCCAGGAGGGGGGTTAGGGACTGGGTCCTGTCTGGCAGAGGACATGAGGGCTAGGATGGACCCTGTAAGAAAGAAAAACAGCCAGCCGAAGCTGTCCTACCGGACCCCAGGTGCTGTGTCCCAAAGAAAGCAGCAGCGGGTTCAGAAGACCGTGAGGTGCAGCCAGGTGGAGGAGACCGCTCTCTCCTCGGTGCTTCCATCAGAAAGATCCGCCCCTCAGGCAGAAAGCCCGCACCAGGACGGGATTGGAAGATAGAAAAAAGGTTCCTTTCACAGTCCTCCCCAAGAAGGAGTGTCCACAAGAAGCACCGGAAACAGGCAGGGGGCGGGACTATCGTGGCCGAGTAGGCCAGAAAAAAGCCGGGGCCTCGATTTGCGAGCGCACCCGGAAGTCGCCGACTCCGAGGCCCGCCGGAAACTAGAGAAAGTTGTTGGGGGGAGCAGGAGGATAAGCGACGGCCGAGGAAGGGGACCAGGAAGAGGCAGGAGCCAAGCGGCAGGCAGGGAACACTGCGGCCTAGGCCGGGCAGAAGCCAAGATTACAGGCCAGGGTGGGCGGAGGCCGGGAGGCCAGACAGGAGCAAGAATGTGACCCCCAAAGAGCCCCTAAGAACCTGTCTGCCCCAAGAGAGGTGACCACCCGAAGGAAAGGGGGACAAGGACGCCCTGACTATGAAGAAGGACCCCCCCCCTATACTGGGAGAACTGGGGACCCACTAGTTTAAGTTTACCCCAGGGAAGATTGTAGGTACTTACCCTCAGACGTCTTCAGGCGCAGCTGGGACACCCCATCGGCAGACTCAACAGGGGAACCTGGCAATGCCGCATCCACCGCAGATGCAGTTCTGGGGACTGGGCGACCGGCTAGGTACAAAGTACGTGCCCGCAGGGGGTGCAACTATGGTGGAAGTCCACTATGGAGCCCCAGCCTGCTGAACACCGTGGAAGAAGAAAAAGGAAAAAATATAAGAAAAAAGCAGCAGGACCTTCAAAGAAAAGTGCAGGTCATGTCTGCCTCCTACTGACACTAGAAAAAAACTGGTTAGTTCCAGCAGGTGCAGTGGGTATAGCCCAGATGGGTGGAGCCAACACTTTTCTTTCTAGTGTCAGCCTCCTAGTGGCAGCTGGGCATATTCCCCATGGTGCTGTGTCCCCCCAATGCCATTCACGAGAAATGTGTACTGTATCATAATAAAAAAATCTCTCTCCCTCTATCCCTTGAAGCGAAGAAAAATGGGAAAAAAAAAACTGGCCTATATTTAAAAAGACTGGAGCTTTGCGCAGCAGTCTAAAAATTCCGAGCCGTTGGCATCAGATGAACTGGAATTAATAAGAGATACTCATTAATTAATGATAATACATCGGGTGCAGGCCCATATACCAAAAAAAATAAAAATTGAGATCTATTGGTCTAAATTTCTTATATAAGTTGTGCTGGAAAATCAATGAGCTTCATTTATAAAACAAATAAAGATCTTGCTGCACATAGTAACCACAGCTTTCCATTTCAATAAAAGAGGAGCTATTATTGGTTGTAGTGGGCAATAAGCCTTATGTTACATAGGTTTGCTAAATAAAGCCTATTGCTTGAAAAAAATTTGCTTAACCCTTTCATGATCAAGGGTAATTTACCCCCTTCCTGACCAGGCCTAATTTTGCATGTGTCACTGTGTGTTTTAATAACTTTGGTACACTTATTTATCCAAGCCATTCTGGGATTGTTTTCTCGTGACACATTGTACTTCGTTGAACGAAATAACAACCGCACTCAACTTGAGTTCTGATTAGTTTATTTTTATGGCAACTTCACCAATTTGTGACGTTTCGGTCATAGGACCTTTATCAAACACAAGTTGCCGAGAAGAAATAACGTAGGGAAAGTAGAGCTGATGGTGTATCCACACCCATATGAACGCATATGGGTGCATATGGGTGTGGATACACCATCAGCTCTACTTTCCCTACGTTATTTCTTCTCGGCAACTTGTGTTTGATAAAGGTCCTATGACCGAAACGTCACAAATTGGTGAAGTTGCCATAAAAATAAAAATAAACAAATCAGAACTCAAGTTGAGTGCGGTTGTTATTCCGTTCAATGTGTTAGTGTGGCTGGGAAGCCAACACAACCAGCACCACGATCTCAAGAGACACGAGTGCCACGTCTTATCTATACATTGTACTTCGTGATAGTCATGAATTTGAGTCAATATATTTCACCTTTATTTATGAAAAAATCCAAAATTTACCCAGAAATTTGAAAAATTCACTGTTTTCTAAATAGTGATGCCTCATAAAATATTTATTAATTAACATTCCCCATATGATTTACTTTAAGTTGGCATCATTTTAGTAATGTAATTAAAATTTTTTAGGACGCTAGAAGGTTTAGAATTTTAGAAGCAATTTTTCAAATGTTTAAGAAAATTTCCAAAGTCAACTTTTTTAAGGACCAGTTCACTTCCGAAGTCACTTTGTGGAAACCCCCATAAATGACCCCATTGTAGAAACTACACCCCTCAAGTTACTCAAAACTGATTTTTACAAACTTTGTTAACCCTTTAGATTTCCCCACAAGAATTAAAACAAAAGAAAGGTAAAAAGTTAAAAATATTTTTTTTTTAAGATTTACAATTCTTTATTCATTTTTCACATAAGATAGCAAGGGTAAACAACAAAACAAATCTGAATATTTATTTTCCTGATTCTGAAGTTTGCAGAAACACCTCATATGTGGTTGTAAAATACTCTATGGGCACAAAATAAGGCTCAGAATGAAAGCAGCACAATTTGGTTTTAGGAGGACAGATTTTGTAAGACTAGTTTTAGGGTGTCATGACACATTCAAAGAGACCGTTAAGTACCTTTGTAGTGGATATCCCCAAAAGTGACCCCTCAAGGAATTTGTCATAGAATTTAGAGATACATTGCTGTGAAAATAAAAAATAAATTTTTTCAATAAAATGTCACTTTATCACCAAATAGTTTATTTTCATAAGGGAGAAATAGAAAATTGTGCCCCGCAATTTGTTATTCATTGTCTCCTGAATGCAGCAACACCGCATATGTGGTGGTAAACTGCTGTATGACCACCCCAAAGGGCTCAGAATGGAAGCAGCTCTATTTGGCTTTTGGAAGGCAGATTTTGCTGGAATGGTTTTCTGGCGCCTTGTCACATTTGAAGAGATCCTGAGGTACCCCAACAGTGGAAATGCCCCGAAAGTCACCCCATTTTGTAAACTACACCCCTCAAGGAATTTTTGAATAGGTAGAATGAGCACTTTGACACAACAGGCTTTTTGTAGAATTTAGAGACACATTGCTGTGAAAATGAAATATTGCATTTTTTTCCATTAAAATATAATTTTGCCGCAAATTTTCATAAGGGGGAACTGGTGAAAAAGCAACCCAGAATGTGTTACCCATTGCTCTTGAATACTGTAAAACCCCATATGTGCTTGTAAACTGCTGTATTGGGCATGTCGTAGAGCTCAGAAGTGTCAGAGGTTTTTGGATAGCAAATATTTCATATGTTTGCTGACACCATAGTGTGGTTGTTGGTGTTCTGAAGTGCCAAAACGTCAGAAACACCCTCAAAATGACTAACAAATCTATCTCTATCTCACACTATTTTTATTTTTTGAATAAATTTGTATTTATTGTACTGATGCAGCAAAACAATAAAATCCAACATACACAAAATTTGCTAAAAGTTATATTTCTCTGGAACTAATAAAAGTGAAGTTATATGTAAAACAGTTACATGTTTATAAGCTTAAAAGCTACAGGTTTAACAAGAAAATAAGTCCTTTAAAATGTAACACTTGTGTGATAGTCATGGAAACATTTTTTATACAGAGTCCAGGCTTTGATGGGCATTCCGGGCAGTAGTATCTGGAGTCTTTCCTGACGCCACGTTTGGAGCAAACCCTGCACTTTTTTGGGGGATGATGACCATATTTATTTGCAGGAAGGATGTCAGGAAAATGTCGGCCATGCAGCCTGCTGACTGTTTCTGAATGAATAGTCAAAGGAATAGTACTGGATGGCTAAAGTAGAGATATAATTACTTGTTCCTGAAACTTTAGAAAGAGTTCCTTGTTTCCAGATTTTTTATAAATCACGAAAGAATTGTACGCTGCCAATTGTAACAAGTATAGACATACTTTTTTATACCAGTACTTCGATCTACGCATGACCAAATATGGCCTAAGCATCTGGTCATTAAAGTCAACTGCCCCCATAAATTTGTTATAGTTCACCACACAAGCAGGTTTCTCGGCACGCATACTTCTGCGGGTGACTGCCACTGGGACTGTTGTATCAGTGTGAAGGGTACTGAGCAGAAAAACATTTCTCCGGTCTCTGTACTTTACTGCCAGCAGTTCTGAACTTCTGAGACATGAAGATTCTCCTTGGTTTAGTCTTGTGTTTACAAGAGACTTTGGGAAGCCTTTTCTGTTGGATCTCACTGTTCCACAACAGACTGTGCCCGCCATATACAGATGTTTGAAAAGTGGGACACTTGTATAATAGTTGTCCAAGTATAAATTATAGCCTTTTTGTAAAAGTAATTTTCCCATTAATTCCCATGTAGGTCGGGCAACCAGAAGGACTCAGCTGAGTGTCTTTTCCCTCATAAACTCTGAAAGCATAAGTGTATCCACCTGCCACTCTCACATAGTTTATAAAGCTTGACTCCATATCTTGCTCGGAATATATTGCTTAAAAGCAAGGCGGCCTGTGAAATGGATGAGGGATTCATCAACAGCAATGTTTTTTTGAGGAAGTGGTTGATGAGAGGCCTTATTTTATGTAGTCTGTCTTGACTTCTTCCATCTCGTCTGGGACAAAGGGTGTTGTCGTTGAAATGTAAAAATCTCATTAAAATTTCATACCGTGCCCGAGCCGTCACAACAGAAAATATTGGCCTATGATGAATTGGGTTGGTAGACCAGTATGACCTCGGTTCAGATTTCTTAGCGAGTCCCATGTTAAATGTCAGGGCTAGAAACGGTTTTATTTCAGGCACAGTAGTTGGTTTCCGGTAGTGGGGTTTGGCATAGAAGGAAGAAGGATTACTTGCCAGAAACTGCTGGGCATATAGGTTTGTTTGCAGTACTATTTTCTGTAGAAGCTGTTCTGTTCTAATAAGCTTGAAAAAAATCAATAGGAGCAACATTTTCTGTAGGCACATTTACACCAGCTTGTGCCGTGAATGGAGGAATAGCAGGTCCGTAAATGTCTGAATGTGACCACACTGGATTGCTGATTTCAAAAGGGCAACTTTCCATAGGTGTCAAGGGTGTAAGGTCCTGCTGTCGGTGCAGACTTCCACAAGCCATTACAGGTGCCAGTTCTGTCATCTGTGTATCTGCGCGACTAACAATTGTCTTCCATTGGTTGATTTGACTTGTAGAGGTGCTGGTGCTACCTGTGCATTGTTTGGTGCTGCTAACAGACCTCAGATACCTTCTCTGTAGTTTTATGGCTGGGACATCATCATCTGAACCACAGTCTGAACTAGAAGTTAATGTATGACTGCTTTCCAAAGGCTCATAGTCAGCGTCAGAATTTTCTAAACTACTTTCCTCATCAGAGGAACAAAGCATGGCATATGCCTCCTCAGCTCTATACATTCTAGGTGACAAGTCTGATGCCGAGTACCTGATAAATAAAAAGAATATCCTTTAAATGTACTTAGTAGTAGCTAATTATTAATTTCCTTTAAAATATTATACACTGATTTAGCAATTTATTATGACCACCTTAGGCTTCTTTCACACTGGCATTAGGATTGTCCGGCAGGCTATTCTGGCAGGGGAACACTTTGACCTTCTACTTTCTAACCCTATTCCCTCTAGTGGGCTAACTGCTTGCTACTGTTTAAAACACATATGGACGCACACCCTGCCTACCAGGATTGGAGCCTCAATAGACATAAGGTATAAGGGCTCATTCACGCGACCGTGCCGTGTTTTGGGGTCTGCAAATGGCAAATCCGCAAAACACGGATACCGCCCGTGTGCCTTCCGCAATTTGTGGAACGGAACAGGAGGCCTATTATAGAAATGCCTATTCTTGTCCGCAAAATGGACAAGAATAGGACATGCTATATTTTTTTTGCGGGGACACGGAACGGAGAAAAGGATGTGGACAGCACACGGAGTGCTGTCCGCATCTTTTGCGGCCCCATTGAAGTGAATGGGTCCGCACCCGAGCCACCAAAACTGCGGCTCGGATGCAGATTCGAAATACGGTCGTGTGCATGAGGCCTAAAACTGAAGAAAGAAAGAAATGGCTCTATGCATACCAGTCTCCGTCTCTGGCACGCTGTGATGAGAGGGAGATGATAGTAACTTTATATAAGTTTATTATTCATACACAAACTTTTGTATAATTACTGTGACTGGATGTTACAGCGCTCACATGCCCTGGAGACCATGCTGATTGGTCTGGAGGCAGCAGGAGCCACAGAGGGGCTATGGGGCTATTGCATCTCCCTCTCCAAACAGCCCTTAGGAGAGGGAAATCATTCAAACATTGGTGAGCGCTGTAACTGGAAATTACAGCGCTCACGTGCCCTGGAGCTGATCGGTCTCCAGGGCTTACAGTTTAACATTGTGATGGCGATGATTAGTTTAAATACCAATCTCCCTCTGCGACCGGCAGTAATGAGAGGGAGAAGGTACATGCATTTGTGATCGCTCTGACTGCTTGTCCGGAGACCAGGAAAAAAGGTCTCAGGGTAAAGCTTCATATTCTTGGCTGTCAGAAGGGAGCTCAGTCATGGAGCTTCTATGTACAGGGGCCACGCACGGGGGGGGGGGGGGGGGGAAGCTGCAGGATGTTTCAGAACGTCCATTCAGAGATAGAGATCCACCTCCCAGACGTTTATAGTCAATGGGCAGACGGGAGGTGGTTAAAATGATTAAACATACCATGTCACACTGTTTTTCCAAAATGGCATTTTTTAAGTCTCTGCACATGTAATGCCACTTTCACCAATTTGATCAGTTTGTTTACCTGAAAAGAATGGCGTAGTATTAAACAAGCAGGTAGTGCTCAAACCCACATGCAGTTGTGCATATATATAGAGGAGCAAATCCTGCACTTGTGGCCCGTTGCTAATGACGATCCCCAGCAAAAATGCATACAATGGAGGATGCCCGCAGTGAACCACAAGTACCACAATAGACATCCTACACAAGATGGCAATTGTGTGGATGTGATAATCAATATAACAAAATAATAGCAAAGACAGGTGCACTCTGCGGACTTACTAAACCCTCAAACTGATTTTAAAATTGAGAGATTAGCCAACATGTCCTACAGTGTAGCACATGTCTGAGCCCGAGCACCGCGCCAAGGTTTCTCAAGTAGCTCGGGACCTAACACTCACCTACCTGTGCCGTATGGGCAATACCAGGAGCCAGTGGGCAAATTACAGGAGCATAAGGCCGACTCACAAACAGCTCACCAGCTACCTCCAGCATGTGACCATGCTTGCAATGGGAGGAGGGAGGAGTCTGCGAGTCCCACTCAAGACTGGCTGATATGGCCCAGGCCTCACAGGTGCACCTAAATGTGGCCTGTAGATGGAAAACAGGCACATTTAAATTGGAGTTTATACACCTCCAGGCATCTCTATATATACACAAACTGAAAAGAATGGCGTGGTATTAAACAGGCAGGAAATGCTCAAACCCACATGCAGTTGTGCATATATACAGGGGAGCAAATCCTGCACTTATGGCCCGTTGCTAATGACGATCCCCAGCAAAAATGCATACAATGGAGGATGCCCGCAGTGAACCACAAGTACCACGGTGCTCGGGCTCAGACATGTCCTACACCGTAGGACATGTTGGCTAATCTCTCAATTTTAAAATCAGTTTGAGGGTTTAGTAAGACCGCAGAGTGCACCTGTCTTTGCTATTATTTTGTTATATTGCCAGTTTGTTTACCTTGATAAAAATGTACAGAAAAAAGATAATAATACACTTAATAAAATGGATGCAAGCATTATATATGGACCAAGCCCTCTCTCTGATGTAATAAAATCTGAGACACTTAGCCAATATATTTTGATCAAAACACATCTGTGCCCACCTACCTAAGTCTACCTTCAAGTGTGAATGCGCTCCTATTTTATCTTGGGAGTAGCATTCCTTTGCACTTTTGCCCTTCTTATCCAATAGAGTGCCTTGATTAGGTGGTACATATGGCTGTGCTTGCTCCTCCTCTCATTGGTTGCTTGATGCACATGGAGGTGACTAGGAGCAGCACACCATATGTGCGGGGTCTGCGCTCCTGAATATAGAAGCCCAACGGCTTAGGTAGGTTTAGCGTAGGACCAGCCTGACCTGAGACCACCTTGGCGCTTGGTAGGTGGGCACAGATGTGTTTTGATCAAAATATATTGGCTAAGTGTCTTGGTCCATATATAATGCTTGCATCTATTTTATTAAGTGCATTATTATCTTTTTTCTGTATTTTTTTTTTTCCATTAATGTGGCCAGGGACATCCGCACATTTGTCTGTTGTATCGTGCAGGATGTTTTTATCTTAGTTTTTCTTTGATTTTTCAGTTTGTTTACCTTTGAAAAAAAAAAACTGTTAACCCCTTCAGGACCCTGCCATTTTTCACCTTAAAGGGATTCTGTCACCTCCCCTCAGCCAAAAAACGATTTTAAAGCAGCCATGCAGCACAGCTTACCTGGATTAGGCTGTGCTCTTTTATCTTGAAATCCGTCCAGCAGTTACTTCAAAAAACGACTTTGATCAATAAGGAAATGCGTCCTGAAGGTGCCCAGAGGGGCGTTTTTTTCTTCTTAGAGAGCCCAGTACCGCCCCTCTTTCAGTGCCCAGCCCGCCTTCCTTGTACTTTCTAACCGCCGCCCCCAGCCTGCCACAGCCTCTCCTGCCTCTCCTCCCCCTCCCTCACGCCGAACGAAGTCTCGCACAGGCGCAGTACCCACTGAGGGCTGCGCCTGTGCGATCATCAGGAGACTGAGGGCGGCAGCTTCATCTTCGTCACTGGGCATGCGCCGAGCCCAGTGACGTCCGATATTAGCTCTTTCGCTCAGTCAGCCTGGTAGGAAGCGCAGAGGATTGCCGATCGGCTGCTGCACCCTGCGCTTTCTCCAGTCTGCCTGCCTTTACTTAATATAATAAGACCTAATTCGCCCCAACAAATACTTATTTCTTTCCTGAAGGGAGGGTGGGGAAAGAAATCGCTGGCCGTCTTCACTGTGGCAGGCAGACTGGAGAAAGCGCAGGGTACAGCAGCCGATCGGCAATCCTCTGCGCTTCCTACCAGGCTGACTGAGGGAAAGAGCTAATATCGGACGTCACTGGGCTCGGCGCATGCCCAGTGACGAAGATGAAGCTGCCGCCCTCAGTCTCCTGATGATCGCACAGGCGCAGCCCTCAGTGGGTACTGCGCCTGTGCGAGACTTCGTTCGGCGTGAGGGAGGGGGAGGAGAGGCAGGAGAGGCTGTGGCAGGCTGGGGGCGGCGGTTAGAAAGTACAAGGAAGGCGGGCTGGGCACTGAAAGAGGGGCGGTACTGGGCTCACTAAGAAGAAAAAAACGCCCCTCTGGGCACCTTCAGGACGCATTTCCTTATTGATCAAAGTCGTTTTTTGAAGTAACTGCTGGACGGATTTCAAGATAAAAGAGCACAGCCTAATCCAGGTAAGCTGTGCTGCATGGCTGCTTTTAAATCGTTTTTTGGCTGAGGGGAGGTGACAGAATCCCTTTAAGGACCAGGCCATTTTTTGGAAATCTGACCAGTGTGACTTTATGTGGTGATAACTTTAAAATGCTTTTACTTATCTAGGCCGTTCTGAGATTCTTTTCTCGTCACATATTGTACTTCATGACAGTGGTTAGATTGAGTTAATTTTATTTATTAAAAAAATGTCAAACTTACTAATAATTTGGAAAAATTTCCAAATTTCAATTTCTCAACTTTTATAATAGATAGTAATACCTCCAAAAAATTAGATTTTTGCGAACTCACCTGTAAAATCTCTTTCTTGCTTGATTCATTGGGGGGACACAGGACCGTGGGTATAGCTTGCTGCTGCCACTAGGAGGCGACACTAGGCTGAAAACTGTTAGCTCCTCCCCTGCAGGCTATACCCCCTCCAGCCTGGAGGGAGCATCTCAGTTTGTGCTCCAGCAGTAGAGGAGACCAGATTAAAGTGAAAATCAACAGAAAACTGCACACTGTCATGAGCCCGAACCAAACACAAGGTCCCAAAAGGCAAAACAGAAACCCCACTTGCCTTACAACAATATGTGGGTGGGTGCTGTGTCTCCCAATGAATCAAGCGAGAAAGAGATTTTACAGATGAGTTCACAAAAATCGCTTATATCATTGGGGGACACAGGACCGTGGGACGTCCTAAAGCAGTCCCCGGGAGGGAAACAAAATTCTCCCAAACAAATTCTCTATGGAAGTCACTGTACTGCGGCCTGCAGAACCCTGCGGCCAAGAGAAGCATCCGCTAAGACCAAAGAATGCACCCGGTAAAATTTAGTAAAGGTGTGTAGAGAGGACCAAGTCGCTGCTTTACACAACTGAGATGCTGAAGCGTGGTGGTGATGTGCCTAAGAAGCCCCGACCGCTCTGGTAGAGTGAGCCGTGATCTCGGGTGGAGGAACCTTGTCCCCGGAAAGATAGGCCTCGGCAATGGCCGAGCGAATCCACAGAGCAATAGTTACCTTTGAAGCCGCCAAACCTTTTTACGAGGGCCTTCCGAGATAACGAACAGAGCGTCAGTGCCTCTAAATGGGGCCACCACAGACAGATCTTGAAGGCCCGTACTACATCCAGACGATGGAGGGAGACCTCCCGCGAATGTGAAGGCTGAGGGCAAAACAATGTCCTCGTTCACGTGAAAGGCAGAAACAACCTTTGGTAAAAAAGATGGCACTGGACGAAGAACCTCCTTGTCTTGGTGAAACACCAAAAAGGGTTCCTTGTAGGAGAGAGCTGTCCAGTTCCGAAACCCGTCGAATAGAGGTAATGGCCACTAAAAAGGCCACTTTCCAAGAAAGTAGACGGACTGAAACTTCACTCAGAGGTTTGAACGGCGCTGCCTGGAGTGAACCGAGAACCAGGTTTAGGTCCCAAGAGTGTAATGGGGGCGGATATGGGGGAACGTCGTGAGCTACTCCTTGCAAGAAAGTCTTGGCCGAACCTAGGACGGCTAGAGTACGTTGGAAACAAATGGATAGGGCCAAGACCTGCCCTTTGAGGGAACTGAGAGCCATGCTGAGGTCGAATCCTGACTGAAGGAACGCTAGCACCGTCGGAAGGGAAAAACGCCTGGGAGGAAGAGCTCGTTCCTCGCAGAAGCGCAAGAAGGATTTCCAGGTCCGGTAGTAAATCCTAGAAGAGGAAGGTTTCCTGGCCCTAATCGTGGTTCGAATGACCGCATCAGAAAAACCTCAGCAGAAAGGTTTCAACAGCCACGCCGTTAAACGTAGCGTATCTAAACTCTAATGGAAGACTGGGCCCTGGGAGAGTAGATCGGTTTTGAGTGGTAGAGGCCACGGAGCATCTCCTAGCAGAAGAATGAGATCTGAGTACCAAGCTCATCAAGGCCAGTCTCGGGCGATCAGGATTGTCTTAATGCCTTCCTTCCTGATTATGCGTAGGATCTGAGGTAGAAGTGGTAACGGTGGGAACACGTAAACGGTGGGAACGCAAAGCTGTCCCAAGGTGCCACAAGAGCGTCCACGGCGTGTGCTGTTGGATCCCTTGCGCGAGAGAGGAAGCACGGGAGCTTGTGATTGAACCTGAACGCCATCAAGTCCACTTCCGGACATCCACACCTCCGGATGGATGGACCACTCCCCCGGGTCCACTGTTGTCCGGCTGAGAAAGTCTGCCATCCAGTTGTCCACTCCCGGGATGAAGACTGCCGAAATCATCGGAACATGGGACTCCACCCGCTGTAAAATCTTCGCAGACTCCTGCATCACCGCAAGGCTGTGAGTCTCTCCTTGGTGGTTGATGTAGGCCACAGCTGTGGCATTGTCTGATTGTACCATGATCGAACGACCCTGCAGAAGTGGAGTCCAATGGATAAGGGAGAGATAAATGGCCCAGAGTTCCAATATGTTGATGGGAAGTTTGGACTCCGATGGAGACCAAATGCCCTGGACCGTCCGTGTGGCGAGAACTCTGCCCCAACCGCGCAGGCTGGCGTCGGTTGTAATGATCGTCCATATCACTGGAAGGAAGGATTTCCCCGCCAACAGATGCACAGACTGTGTCCACCAACTGAGGGCTGTACGTGTTTGGAGGGACAGCCGGATCCGCTCATTGAAAACACCTTGTGTGAAATTGAGCGAAGGGAATGGCCTCGAAGGAGGCCACCATCATGTCCAGCACCCGCATGCAATTGCGGATAGACTTATTGCGGCGTTGGAGTAATATGCGTATAGATCTCTGAATGTCCACGCTCTTGTCCAAGTGGCGGGCGTACCACGGCTGCACCTGAGTCTAGTATCATGCCCAAAAACCTGATTTGTGTGGTGAGAGACAAGCAGGATTTCCGCCGATTGACTAGCCACCGCGGACAGAGTGCTCAAAGTGATCTGAAGACTCTCCTCGCATTGGGAGACCGTAGACGCTTTGATCAAGATATTGTCTAGATACGGGAGGAGAGTAATACCCCTGGAGCGCAGGAGACCCAGGAGGGGGGCAAGTACCTTTGTGAACACTCTTGGAGCTGTCACTAGGCCGAATAGCAGGGCGACGAACTGGTAGTGACATGAATGAATGGCAAAACAAAGAAAACGTTGATGAGCGGATGCAATAGGAACGTGTAAGTAGGAGTCTTGGACATCTATCGATGCCATGATTTCCCCCTGTACCAATGAGGCAATCATGGAGCGGAGTGACTACATCCTGAACCGTTAAATGCGGAGGATGCGATTCACTATCTTGAGGTCCAGCACTGGGCGGACATCGCCTTCCTTTTTGGGTACTACGAAAAGGTTTGAATAGAAACCCGTAAATCTTTCGTGTAAGGTGACCAGAATTATCACACCCCGTATGAGAAGGGACTGAACTGCTTGGAAGAAAGCAGCCTGTCCGAACTGGATCCTTGGGCGGCTGGGAGAGGAAAAAAACGGTTGGGTGGGATAGACTTGAATTCTATCTTGCATCCTGATGTCACTACCTCTCGTTCCCAAGCGTCCGATATATGAGTTCGCCACATTTCCTTCATGCTGAGGGATGTTTGCCGGGAGCGGAATGAGGCTGTTGTGCTCGCAGACGCCATGCTGGCTGGAGTTTGAATAATGGGCCCTTTCGTTGGTCCTGATTGGGTGGTCTAGCTGCAGATGAGGCCGCCAGACGAGTGCCCGCAAACCTACGAAAGGACTGGTAACGGGAAGATGTGACCCTAGGACGAAAGGAACGCTTCGCCTTGGGTTGCGGTAAATGGGTGCTTTTTCCTCCTGTTGCTTCCGAAATAATGTCATCTAGCCGGGTACCAAAGAGTCGAGACCCGGCAAAGGGAAGTCTTGAAAGAGAACATTTGGAGGAAGAATCTGCCGACCAGACTTTAAGCCATAGCTCTCGGCAGATAGGTACCGCGAGAGCCGAGGAGCGGGCGACCATCGTCCCCGCGTCCAGAGCCGCTTCGCAGAGGTACTTTCCTGTCTGGGAAATATGTACCGCCAAGGATTGGAGTTCCGCCGGAGGAAGATTGGTTGCAAGGTCTCGTCGGAAAAATCGTTGTGTACGGGGAAGGACTTAGGGGTCTGCCTTGCATGCAAAAACGACATTCCCTGGTGGCTGGAGTGTCCCGGATAGCTGAAATCAGACTATCCACCATAGACGCAATCTGTGAAGACTGCTCCAGGTCCATCTCCGTATCTGAATCCGCAATCTCACCATCTGATAGTGCGTCACCTAAAATGGAGGACGTCTGAGATCGGGACCCGGGGGGGGGGGGGTGATGCAGAGGTGTCGGAAGAGGAATGACTACCTGATCTGGGACGCTTGCTAGTAAGCCTGCTCCTGGTTTGTGCGCCTTGCGAAGGTGAGGGCTGCACTGTGGGTGATTTCTCTCCCAAACGACCCAGTAATGAAAGGGTGCAATGGGAGACTTTGGAGAGGTCTTCTACTGCCCAGGACAGGGACCTTGCCCAGTCAGGTTCTCCATAGCCAGAGGGGTCTTGTACTCCTGTGGGTTGTGACAATATGAATGGATGGCTCTGTGGGGCCGCCTGACATGCAGAGCATAGTAAGAGTGACTGGCCAGAGGGAATTTAACAGAGCATGAGGTGCAGGCAAAATAAGTGGTCCTGCAGGGTGCCTGGGGAGGGGTCTTGGCTGGATCTGACATTGTGTGGATTCTCTATGCTGGAGGGGGTAGCAATCTCCTACCATTAGAAGTCCCAGGTCCTGTGTCCTTGTGGCAAGGGAGCGCTGGAGAGATCTTCTGGACTGCCGCGGTGGGAAAATAGGCTCCGCCTCCCTGTGCAGGTCGTGTGAGGAAAGGCCGGGAAGAAGCCCCGCCCCGATGCTCGCATGTTAGGAGACGCCATGAGACGGGAAGGGGTCAGTATAGCGCCGGACATACTGCCTCAGGAGAGTAATGCCCCTGGAAACTTATGAAGTTGAATGGGGAGGAAGCGTGCTGAAGAGGGAGAGCTCGGACCGCTCTCCTTGTAATTGCAGAGACGCTGCAGCCGCGATGCTGCCGACATTAACCCCCGCAGTCAGGGCCGTTTGAAGAAATTTGGGGGCCCCAAGCATAATAGACATGGAGGCCCCCCCCCTCCCCACCTTACGCACGCAAAGCCTACAGGAACCACAGTATAGCCATACAGTTTAAGTTCACCCACACTTTATATAAATAAAAAAGGAGGTTTACAGTGCAAATACTGCTGTTGCATTTAATGTGCATGAAATTTGAACATTTTCAACAAATGAACATTTGCAAAAAACACCACTGTACCATACAATCCAATATACATTAAAAAAGTGCACAATAACTAAATCCAACATACTTAAAACACACACATTAACATTTTTCAGTTCTTACAAACATGTGCAAATGATCTAAAACTGCTGTTTGCGAACCTTGTTTTCTGCAGAGGCAATCACAATGTCCTCCATGTCCAAAGACTGGCGAACATCACTGCTCAATTGATGTAAGTGCCAGTCCTGTGAGCCTTTCTTGGCCCATGGTGGACCTCATGTAATTTCAGCTGAAAAGCTCCTCTCACCAGAGGCCACTGACACAGGGAGAGTCAGGAGTAGATGCAAAGCAATGCTTAAATTACTGTACAAATCCAGTAGCTTCTCACTGTATATGTAATTAAGCATGTCAAATGGGGAAGTGGCTACATGGTCTGGAAAAGTGTAGAGAGATGAATTGATCTCAAGTGCCAAGTCATCAGCATCAATGTCATGGAGGGTTTGTCCTTCTTACTCCCCCTCCCCGTGTCCTTCTTATTCCCCTCCCCGTGTCCTTCTTATTCCCCTCCCCGTGTGCCTTCTTACTCCCCCCTCCGTTCTTATTCCACTACCCCATGTCCTTTTTAGTCCCCCCCCTCCCCCTCCCTGTGTCCATCTCTACCTCCTCTACCGAGCTCTCCTCCTCTACCTCCTGGCTGTCACTCAGTCCGGCCGGGAACCGCGTGGTACAGGTCAGGAGATTCAGTTTCCTGTTCCCGGCCGGACTAAAAGGAAGTGAGCGCTCACTCAGTGTACAATTCCTATCAGTCCGGCCGGGAACAGGAAACTGAATCCCCTGTTCCTGTACCGCGCGGTACCCGGCCGGACTGAGTGACAGAGGAGGAGAGCTCGGCCACGCTACAGAGCAGCAGTCAGCACAGCAGAGGAGGAACTCGGGAGGTAACCAGGAGTGCTGCAGCCGCCTGAGGCTCTCTATAGAGCGCTCAGGCGGCTGCAGCCTTAAAGGAAGCAAAACAAGCACCGGCTCTGCTTGGGGCCCCGGGCCAGCTCGGGGTCCCAAGCATTTGCTTGTTTTGCCTGTCTGTTAGCGACGGGCCTGCCCGCAGTGCCATACCGTCGCCGCCGGTGAGGATGCGAACACAGGAGGAGGTAGATCGCTGCCCCCGCAGACAGGGGTGAGGAGCCGAGAGAGGGGGAGTAATACTCACCTGTCTTCTGTGAACTTCGCCCTTAGATGTCGTCCCAGCAGGTCCACCCAATGACCGCTGGCAGAAGGCATCAGGGGTCTGGGCAGGGTAGGGCTGGTGAGTAGGTGGCCCTATTGCTGGTGAGAAGCAGGGGAGCGAGGCTGACCTGGTCCACTTGTCTTCTTGGGAGGGGCAAGGTGGTGGGACAAGCGACAGCAGCTAGCCTCCCAGGGAGACAGAGACGCCATGCGAATCTGTGCCCCATGAACCTAATAGAAATAAAAAATTAAATAAAATTTCTAAAAGAGGTCTGCCTCCTACGACACTAAGCTAAAAACTGAGATGCTCTCTCTAGGCTGGAGGGGGTATAGCCTGCAGGGGAGGAGCTAACAGTTTTCAGCCTAGTGTGGCCTCCTAGTGGCAGCAGCAAGCTATACCTACGGTCCTGTGCCCCCCAATGATATGAGCAAGAAATAGTTCTTACTTTACATTCCCCAAATGTCTACTTCATGTTTGGATCATTTTGTGAATGCCATTTAATTTTTTGGGGACGTTACAAGGCTTAAAACTTTAGAAGCAAATCTTGAAATTTTTCAGAAAATTTCCAAAACCCACTTTTTAAGGACCAGTTCAGGTCTGAAGTCACTTTGTGAAGCTTACATAATAAAAACCACCCAAAAATGACCCCATTTTAGAAACTACACCCCTCAAGGTATTCAAAACTGATTTTACAAACTGTGTTAACCCTTTAGGTTTTCCACAAGAATTAAAGGGGTTGTCCAAATTATATTTATTGATGACCTAGCCTCAGGATAGGTCATCACTATCAGATCGTCTGGGGTCCAAAAGCCGTGCCAGCGCTGCCTCCTCTTCATTGTTTACCTGCTCGCCGTTGCTTCTATACACTCTTCAAACAGCTGATCGGCGGGGATGCCGGGTGTCGGACCCCAGCCGATCTGATATTGATGACCTATCCTGAGGATAGGTCATCAATAAATATAACTTGGATAACCCCTTTAATGGAAAATGGAGATGAAATTTCAGAATTTCACTTTTTTGGCAGATTTTCCATTTTAATCAATTTTTTTACACTAACGAAGCAAGGGTTAACAGCCAAACAAAACTCAATTTTTATTGTCCTGATTCTGTAGTTTACAGAAACACCCAATATGTGGTTGTAAACTTCTGTACGGGCACACGGCATTGCGCAGAAGGAAAGGAACGCTATATGGTTTTTGGAAAGCAGATTTCACTGGGATAATTTTAAGCTGCCATGTTACATTTGAAAACCCCCTGATGCACCCTAGAGTAGAAACTCCCAAAAAGTGACCCCATTTTCGAAACTATACAAAACTGATTTTACAAACTTTGTTAACCCTTTAGGTGTTCCACAAGAATTAATGGAAAATAGAGATACAATTTCAGAATTTCACTTTTTTGGCAGGTTTTCCATTTTAATCAATTTTTTTACACTAACGAAGCAAGGGTTAACAGCCAAATAAAACTCAATATTTATGGCCCTGATTCTGTCGTTTACAGAAACACCCCATATGTGGTCGTAAACCGCTGTATGGGCACACGGCAGGGCGCAGAAGGAAAGGAATGCCATAGTTTTTTCAGTTTTTGGGCGATTGTCTTAATTAGGGTATCATTTTTGCGGGATGAGATGACTGATTGGCACTATTTTGGGGTGCGTATGCCTTTTTGATCGCTTGTTGTTGCACTTTTAGTGCTGTAAGGTGACAAAAAATTTCTTTTTTGACAGTTTTTTTTTGTTTTGTTTTACGGTGTTCACCTGAGGGGTTAGGTCATGTGATATTTTTATAGACCTGGTTGATACGGACTCGGCGATACCTAATTTGTCTACTTTTCTTTTTTTTCCTATTTTTACCAAATTTTTTTTTTACTTGAAACTTTATTTATTTTTGTAAAACTTTTTTTTTACACTTCCCTGTCCCACTCTGGGACTTCAACTTTTGGGGGTCTGATCGATCCCCTTTACAATGCATCACAATACTTCTGTATTGTCATGCATTGGCTGTAAGTGTATTATACACTGTAATACACTTACAGCCTGTTTGCCTGTGAGATCCAGGGGGCTGGATCTCACAGGCTCTCCCGGAAGGCATCAGGCTGCCTTCCCTGCCATCGGGTCTCCGTCACAGCAGCACGGGGACCCCAAGACAGCTCCGATACCCGCAAGGACATCGCACATCAAGGGTTAGTGCGCCGGCATTGGTGATTTCAGTGACTGCTGGACCCCTGCCGCAGATCGGGCGGGCGCAGCTTCTGCACCCGCCCGATCACAGCACCGTACATGTACTGCGGGGGTCCTCTATAGGTTAATGGTATTTTATATAGTTTAAGTATCAAGCATGGTCCAGGACAAAGATGTTAAAAGAAAATCCTCATCCCCCATGTGCAACTAAGAATTGATTCCCCGTTGATAGTGCTGCCAGAGATAGATGAGTGCAGAACGCAGCCATCTCCAGGAGTCTCATAGAGATGAAATAAAGGCCAAAACCATGACTAGAATCTGCACTCTAGATCATCCCTAATACAGCAAAAGCTTAAATGTAAATTGGCTATTTGCCTCTTGCTCCTGGTAACCCTGCCCCTGTACGTGCCTTTGGAGCAAACACAGACTGAAATAGGAGGGATGTGCAGTACGCAGCCCTGCAGGGTATTGCGATGGTGAGGTCACGGTTAATAGGCAAACGAGGGTTGCTCTTGGTTACTCACAGTTTATGGGAGACCCTGGGACGCCGTACAGCAGTGATGGAGAGGCTGGCACAGGAGACCTCTGGGGCACTCTCAGTATATAGGGAGGTGGTAGGTGAGGTGCCCTGGATGTTGCAGGTTTAAAGTGCCGGTGGCAAGATCCCTTTAAGTTTGTGACGCCAGTGCCGGTAACAGTGGCACACCGATTTATGATAGGAATAATTGAGGAACACGTTGTTATGGTGAACCAAAACTTCCTTTTACTGGAAACATCAACTATTTACAGTCTTTTGTAAAGTCCCATACATTGGCAGCATGATAAAGTAAACTCCAGCTAAATTTGCGCTGAAATTCTTTGTATTTATTGTAATGCAGCAAAGTAACACTTTGTGTGACGTTTCGGCTAAATAGCCTTTATCAAACTGTGTAAATACAGAAAAATACAGAAAAGTACAATCAATGAGTGTGTGATTAAATCAACAAAATCACATGATTACAGACAACAAATATACATAGATCCGAACAAGGTGAATGTCAATACGTTTGGAAGAAATAGACTCGCAGGGTCTTGATACAGAGTCCGGGTGTAGGCTGAAGAGTCACTTCTTATGGAGCGTGGTTAAGAAAATGTATCATATGATATGGGTATAGCACTGGTTAACATACAATACAGCCAAATGAAACAAAGGTCCAGAAGTAGCCCCCTTGCATATGACATTACATATGGGAGTCAGGGGTATCATTAAATATATAGCCAGTCAGTAGGAGGTGAAAGGGAAGCTTCAAAAAGATAGAGCACACTATATATAGTAGGAAATGAGGAGAGGTCTGGGGATGCCACTTACCAAGAGCCGCTCTGGAGGAAGGAGCCAGTCAGTGCTGCGCAGAGAAAAAGTAAAGCATGCAACTGCATGCGGTGGATACGTGCGCACCATGTTGAGGTTGAGGCGGTGCATATAAGGGCCCACAGAGCGGGAACAGCACGTCCGGTATCGCAAAACCGGAAGTGCTGCGTTCCAAATGCGGTTCAAGCACCGGAAGTGACGCTGGTGTGTGTGATGCGGTTCATCTGTGTTCCACGGACAGGAAGTGCGTTCCACTAGCCGGAAATAGATGATATGATGTACTAAGAGGTGTTGGACCCATATCAATGTATCGTGGATGTGGAAAGAGAAAAAGGAAAAACTGAGGGAGGAGGGTAGGGGGGAAGGAGAAGGAAACAGTAATATATATATATATATATGTGTGTAATATCATAAACACTATAGGTATACACTATATCATGAACTCTATTATGGTCAACTATAAAAGATCATAAATATAGAAGGATAACTTCTACCAAGATCAACTATAAAAGGATACAGGTCTCCGATGTGGATAATGTTGCTATGGTACCTCTAAAGTAAATGAGTATATTGTTAAAGTACAGTAAGGGCTCTTTCACACTTGCGTTGTCCGGATCCGGCGTGTACTCCATTTGCCGGAAGTGCCCGCCGAATACGTAACACCGCAAGTGAACTGAAAGCATTTGAAGACTGATCCGTCTTCAAAATGCGTTCAGTGTTACTATGGCAGCCAGGACGCTATTAAAGTCCTGGTTGCCATAGTAGTAGTGGGGAGCGGGGGAGCAGTATACTTACCGTCTGTGCTGCTCCCGGGGCGCTCCAAAATGACATCAGAGCGCCCCATGCGCATGGATGACGTGATCCATGCGATCACGTCATCCATGCGCGTGGGGTGCCCCGACGTCACTCTGAAGCGCCCCGGGAGCCGCACGGACGGTAAGTATACTGCTCCCCCGCTCCCCACTACACTTTACCATGGCAAACAGGACTTTAGCGTCCTGGCAGCCATGGTAACCATTCAGAAAAAGCTAAACGTCGGATCCGGTAATGCGCCGAAACGACGTTTAGCTTAAGGCCGGATCCGGATTAATGCCTTTCAATGGGCATTAATTCCGGATCCGGCCTTGCGGCAAGTGTTCAGGATTTTTGGCCGGAGCAAAAAGCGTAGCATGCTGCGGTATTTTCTCCAGCCAAAAAATGTTCCGGTCCTGAACTGAAGACATCCTGATGCACCCTGAATGGATTTCTCTCCATTCAGAATGCATTGGGATAATCCTGATCAGGATTTTTCCGGCATATAGCCCCGACAACGGAACTCTATGCCGGTAAAGAACAACGCAAGTGTGAAAGAGCCCTAAACTAGGGAAGATCGGTAGGGTTAATTAACTGTGAAAAAATGAAAACGTCAAAAGTGGCAATTGGGATCAAGTATTCTAACCACGGGAATATAGGATCCATAGTGGTAAAGTGATGCGGGTATGGGTACAAGGGGAGGAAAGATAATGATGGTAGGTGTAGAATTATGTGTAATGGTAAGCGGCTAAGAGGACAATTTTTTACGTGCAATGGAAAGGGTTAAATAAAGCTCTGAACTTTGTAGTCCCTGTTCAAACCTTTAGGTTCCAAACAATCTAAGGTGTGTATCCAGAAAGATTCTCTTTTTTTGAGTTGTGCAATGCGGTCATATCCATGTCTGTGTGAAGGGATGTTCTCAATAACCTGGAATCTGAGCTGAGAGATATTGTGGCCCATCTGGTGGAAGTGGAATGGGACTGGAAGTAAGAGATTCTGGTGTCTGATGGATGACTTGTGTTGGCATATTCAATCCCTCACTTTTTGTGTGGTTTCCCCAATGTAAATTTTGCCGCATGGACATTTTAGCAGGTAAATGACAAATGAGGAATCGCACGTGAAGAAATCTTTTATGGGAAAGCGATGACCAGACCTGGGGGTGGTGAAAGTAATTTTCCCTAACTGGTTTTGAGCACCTGCTGCAACATCATGGCAAGCGGAACCTTTTCCTTTGCACAAGGTGAAATCACTTCCATGCTTTCCCAAGTCAACATTTCAGGAGATTTCCTGCAAACCTCTTCTTCAGAACTCAAATCAAGGGATCTTGAAAGAGAGTCCCGAAGGCTGATGAATTACGAGTTACATTGTGTCACATTGGCCGAATATCTGAAAGTCGAACGGATACCCCGCTGCCTCAGAATTTGCACAAGACCGATGTTCTTCAAGGACGATTCAGAATTTAGCAAAAATTTTGAAATGATCCTGAACAAATGTTCATTCGACCTGATGGCACTGACGCTGTCATACCTACAAGAAGCCATAACCAAAACTCAGATGGAAATAAAGACGATTGAAGATCAGCTCACAGCAATCCTACCACCTGAAGAACTTCGCCAACTACAAACAAGAATACAAGAATCGAATCCACACTCCAAAGACACAGAAAAGAGATAGAGAACACAAAACTGAATAAATTTCTCTGCGATACAGAGGACTATAGACTCAATAGAGTCTACAAATGGCCTGACTACAACCGTAAATCCACCTACAGACCAAAATACCGCTCACAATCAAGGGATTCGTCTCATTCAAGTGTCAACAGCGATTCACAGATTCAACCTGATGCACAGACCCAACGCTTCCCAAGAGGACGACGAGGGAATCGAGGAGGACCAGTCAACACAGCACGGGGACCCATTACTACAAGATCTCAGGTATTATCACTAGTTGTGAACATTTCATCACACACACTGGGACCAGCTGAGATGGCCCTTCTCGAAAAAGGCTTATCATACTGCCCGTCGGTCCAAGTGGACTCCTTCCAATTGGACTTAGACCTCTGCAGACTTTTTAGGAACATTCGTCTCAAAGCACACTTTGCAGAACAAGAAGGCCCAACTCGGACCATTTCCTGTTCTTCTAAGCCCACAGGTTTCTATCAGCAGCCTGGGACTAAGGAACAAGAGCCATTACATGCCGCCCAAAAACAAACCCGCAATAGAAACTTTCATCTCACTGGTTAAAAAAGATGTCACCAAGTTCAAAAAAGATCTGTCCACAGGCAAATACAAATTTCAAAATAACCTAGATGCAACACAGCGACAGGCACTTACTTTCCTCCGTAAACAAAAAAACATCATTATAAAACCAGCGGATAAAGGGGGAGCAGTTGTCCTCCTTGACAAAACCCAATACAAGGCAGAAATTTATTGTCAACTACAGGACGAAACAATATACAAAAAACTCTGTTCTGACCCCACATACGCAATCGGAGACAAAATCCACAAGGTTATCACCGTTACCATGCATCGAACACTATTGACAATGCCACCCTCACTTTCCTCACCAACAACAATCCAGTTATTCCGGTCCTCTTTACAAAAACCTACACCAACCCCCAGGTCGTCCAATGGTTGCTTCCACTAGCTCACTTCTGTCCCCATTATCTATCCTCTTGAAGAAAACACACCACTCATCAAAAAGACGAGATCATTCATTTTGGATACTTCTGAATTCCTGAGTCTCATTCACAATTTCCCACCATTACCACCCAACAGTATTTTATTTACATGGGATGTTACCAGCCTTTATACCTCCATACAACACCACAAGGATCTTCATGCAGTCTCCAACTGTCTCCATTCCAATTTTTCCAACCAGGATACCATATCTTTCTATATGGATATCCTTGAATTGGTCCTGACAAATAATTTTTTTCTATTTGAGGACACATTTTACCTACAGTGTAAAGGGACCGCAATGGGGTCCAACGTGGCCCCTCCATATGCAAACTGTTACATGGCAGAATTCGAAGAGACACATATTTACCCCCAACCCTTATTTCATTGATCATGCGCTCTTATGGAAGCGTTACATTGATGACATTTTTTGCATATGGAGGGGCCCCGTTGAGTCCCTCACCGAATTCCACAGCTTCCTGAACAACATCTATCCGGAACTTCAATTTACCGTCCATTTTGACACTTCAACCATCAGCTTTCTAGACACGACAGTCATCATAACACCCACAGGCACACTGACCACTGATCTCTATAAAAAAAACAACGGATCGCAATAATCTTTTACATTACACCAGTTTCCATTCTCCTAACACTAAAAAAATCACTTCCCAATTCACAATACTCCCGCTTAAAACGGATCGTGTCCAACAGCTCACAGCGTGAAATCCGACTTGCTGAAATGAGAGACAGATTCAGAGAACGAGGGTACCCGGAACATGTCCTTAGTGACACTAGCCCCATAACTCTGCGGTCCACTAAGACTACCACTAAAACTACCCTAACCCGCATCCCATTCGTACACACTTACCATCCCAGTATCAAGAAGGTTCTGAACAGTATCCGCAACCATTGGCCGATATTACAGAAGGCATTTCCCAAGATACAAGAATTCACAAACCCCATTCTGGCATGCAACCTCAGACCCAAAAATCTTAGGGACCATCTAGTAAAAGCTGACATTGGCCCATTACTCAATATACCTAAACAGAGGTTCCTAGGCACACCCAAGTCTGGCACCTTTCCATGCCTCCACTGTTTTCAGTGTTCCAACATTCTCAAGGGCTCTTACTTCCACCACCCCCAGTCTGGTCATCGCTTTCCCATAAAAGATTTCTTCACGTGCGATTCCTGATTTATCATTTACCTGCTAAATTGTCCATGCAGGCAAAATTTACATTGGGGAAACCACACAAAAGTGAAGGGATCGAATATGACAACACAAGTCATCCATTCAGACGCCAGAATCTCTTACTTCCAGTCCCATTCCACTTCCACCAGATGGGCCACAATATCTCTCAGCTCAGATTCCAGGTTATTGAGCACATCCCTTCACACAGAGGCAGATATGACCGCATTGCACAACTCAAAAAAAGAGAATCTTTCTGGATACACACCTTAGATTGTTTGGAACCTAAAGGTTTGAACAGGGACTACGAAGTTCAGAGCTTTATTTAACCCTTTCCATTGCACGTCAAAAATTGTCCTCTTAGCCGCTTACCATTACACATAATTCTACACCTACCATCATTATCTTTCCTCCCCTTGTACCCATACCCGCATTACTTTACCACTATGGATCCTATATTCCCGTGGTTAGAATACTTGATCCCAATTGCCACTTTTGTCATTTTCATTTTTTCACAGTTAATTAACCCTACTGATCTTTCCTAGTTTACTGTACTTTTACAATATACTCATTTACTTTATAGGTACCATAGCAACATTATCCACATCGGAGACCTGTATCCTTTTATAGTTGATCTTGGTAGAAGTTATCCTTCTATATTTATGATCTTTTATAGTTGACCATCATAGAGTTTATGATATAGTGTTTATGATATTACACATATATAGAGATATATACAGTACAGACCAAAAGTGACACACCTTCTCATTCAAAGAGTTTTCTTTATTTTCATGACTATGAAAATTGTAGATTCACACTGAAGGCATCAAAACTATGAATTAACACATGTGGAATTATATACATAACAAAAAAGTGTGAAACAACTGAAAATATGTCATATTCTAGGTTGTTCAAAGTAGCCACCTTTTGCTTTTGATTACTGCTTTGCACACTCTTGGCATTCTCTTGATGAGCTTCAAGAGGTAGTCACCTGAAATGGTCTTCCAACAGTCTTGAAGGAGTTCCCAGAGATGCTTAGCACTTGTTGGCCCTTTTGCCTTCACTCTGCGGTCCAGCTCATCCCCAAACCATCTCGATTGGGTTCAGGTCCGGTGACTGTGGAGGCCAGGTCATCTGGCGCAGCACCCCATCACTCTCCTTCATGGTCAAATAGCCCTTACACAGCCTGGAGGTGTGTTTGGGGTCATTGTCCTGTTGAAAAATAAATGATGGTCCAACTAAACGCAAACCGGATGGAATAGCATGCCGCTGCAAGATGCTGTGGTAGCCATGCTGGTTCAGTATGCCTTCAATTTTGAATAAATCCCCAACAGTGTCACCAGCAAAGCACCCCCACACCATCACACCTCCTCCTCCATGCTTCACGGTGGGAACCAGGCATGTAGAGTCCATCCGTTCACCTTTTCTGCGTCGCACAAAGACACGGTGGTTGGAACCAAAGATCTCAAATTTGGACTCATCAGACCAAAGCACAGATTTCCACTGGTCTAATGTCCATTCCTTGTGTTCTTTAGCCCAAACAAGTCTCTTCTGCTTGTTGCCTGTCCTTAGCAGTGGTTTCCTAGCAGATATTCTACCATGAAGGCCTGATTCACACAGTCTCCTCTTAACAGTTGTTCTAGAGATGTGTCTGCTGCTAGAACTCTGTGTGGCATTGACCTGGTCTCTAATCTGAGCTGCTGTTAACCTGCGATTTCTGAGGCTGGTGACTCGGATGAACTTATCCTCCGCAGCAGAGGTGACTCTTGGTCTTCCTTTCCTGGGGCGGTCCGCATGTGAGCCAGTTTCTTTGTAGCGCTTGATGGTTTTTGTGACTGCACTTGGGGACACTTTCAAAGTTTTCCCAATTTTTCAGGACTGACTGACCTTCATTTCTTAAAGTAATGATGGCCACTCGTTTTTCTTTACTTAGCTGCTTTTTTCTTGCCATAATACAAATTCTAACAGTCTATTCAGTAGGACTATCAGCTGTGTATCCACCTGACTTCTCCACAACGCAACTGATGGTCCCAACCCCATTTATAAGGCAAGAAATCCCACTTATTAAACCTGACAGGGCACACCTGTGAAGTGAAAACCATTTCAGGTGACTACCTCTTGAAGCTCATCAAGAGAATGCCAAGAGTGTGCAAAGCAGTAATCAAAGCAAAAGGTGGCTACTTTGAAGAACCTAGAATATGACATATTTTCAGTTGTTTCACACTTTTTTGTTATGTATATAATTCCACATGTGTTAATTCATAGTTTTGATGCCTTCAGTGTGAATCTGCAATTTTCATAGTCATGAAAATAAAGAAAACTCTTTGAATGAGAAGGTGTGTCCAAACTTTTGGTCTGTACTGTATATAATATATATTTCTATATATTATATATATTACTGTTCCCTTCTCCTTCCCCTCTACCCTCCCTCCCTCCGTTTTTCCTTTTTCTCTTTCCACATCCACGATACATTGATATGGGTCCAACACTTCTTAGTACATCATATCATCTATTTCCGGCTAGTGGAACACTTATCGAACGCAGATGAACTGCATCACACACACCAGCGTCACTTTCGGTGCTTAAACCGCATTTGGAACGCAGCACTTCTGGTTTCGCAATACCGGACGTGCTGTTCCCACTCTGTGGGCCCTTATATGTGTAACATCCTGAAGTATGTCACTAAACTTCTGTCACCCTGCTTCATAATATGTTAAGTGTATATTATCATCTTGTGTAATCTTGCTTTACATTTACCAATATATGTATTTTTAGGCCTGTATTATGTATTAGTTGTCATTTCAATGTACACCACCAGGTGGCAGCAGTGTGTAACAGGTCATAGTTAGTATCTCTAGCCTGGAATAGTCCATTCCAGGTTAGCTCCCCCCTTTCTGAGGAGGAGTGGAATGTTCCCACTTCCTACCTCATGGGGAGGAAGGAAAGTTCTAAGCAGTGTACCAGCCACCCCTGCTGGGGTAGGTTGCGTTAGTAGGAGCTCCCAGAAACAGGGATCATAACCCTGGATCCAGCCTCGGCTGAGGTAAAGATCCATTTCCCCAGGCTGAGTCATCTACCTCAGCTGGTGGACAAAGAAAGCAGCCCTCTACAGAACTATAGATCTCCAGGAAGACACCACCATACCCTGCGAGCAGTCCTGTGAGTACAGATCCAAAGACAAAGAGAAGATAGATACCTCTTCAGCTAGTCAGGCCCAAACAAAGCAGACTAAAGACAGAGCAGAAGATAGATACCTGCCAGATTCTACTAGGCGTATGTACAAGAAGCAGAATAGATATAAATTCCTGCCACATATTGCCAAAACCTGCTGGGACCCAAGACTAAAGCTGTAACTTGTATGGATCAAAGCTGCATCACCAAGTAAACTCAAGTTGGACTTTATTACTAGTGATGAGCGGCAGGGGTCATATTCGAATTCGCGATATTTCGCGAATATTTTGTAGAATAGTCGTTGAATATTCGCAATTTTTTTTACTCGAAAAATTGGCAAGGTAATGATTGTGTAATATGCAAATTTTCATAATTCGATTTTTTTATTGCGAATTTTTAAACTTACAACTATTAGACAAAGAAGATTATAGCACTATATTAGCTAAATTGCTCTATATTCGATTTTTTTCGATTATTCGCTATATTGCTATAACTTCCTTTTTTCGAATATTCGTAATATTCTAAAACAAGAATATATAGCAATATAGCGAATATTCGAAAAAAATGAATATAGAGCAATTTAGCTAATATAGTGCTATAATCTTCTTTGTCTAATAGTTGTAATTTTTTTCTCATCTGAAGTTCAGATTGGAAAAAAATTACAACTATAAAAAAAAAAGATTATAGCACTATATTAGCTAAATTGCTCTATATTCTTTTTTTTTCGAATATTCGCTATATTGCTATAACTTCGTTTTTTCGAATATTCGTGATATTCTAAAACAAGAATATATAGCAATATAGCGAATATTCGAAAAAAACTCCTAAAGTCTTTTTCTCTACTTTTTCTCTGCGCAGCACTGACTGGCTCCTTCCTCCAGAGCGGCTCTTGGTAAGTGGCATCCCCAGACCTCTCCTTATTTCCTACTATATATAGTGTGCTCTATCTTTTTGAAGCTTCCCTTTCACCTCCTACTGACTGGCTATATATTTAATAATACCCCTGACTCCCATATGTAATGTCATATGCAAGGGGGCTACTTCTGGACCTTTTTTTTATTATGTGGACCTTTGTTTCATTTGGCTGTATTGTATGTTAACCAGTGCTATACCCATATCATATGATACATTTTCTTAACCACGCTCCATAAGGCCCCTTTCACACGGGCGGGTGCGATCCGTGCGGCGAACGTATGGCACCCGCACTAAATCCTGACCCATTCATTTCTATGGGGCTGTGCACATGAGCGTTGTTTTTAACGCATCACTTGTGCGTTCAGTTGAAATCGCAGCATGCTCTATATTGTCCGATTTCGACGTGACGCAGGCCCCATAGAAATGAATGGGGTGTGTGAAAATCGGATGGCATCCGCAAGCAAGTACGGATGCCGTGCGATTTGCACGCACGGTTGCTAGGAGACGATCGGGATGGAGACCCGATCATTATTATTTTCCCTTATAACATGGTTATAAGGGAAAATAATAGCATTCTGAATACAGAATGCATAGTAAACCAGCGCTAGAGGGGTTAAAAAAAAAAAAAAATTTAACTCACCTTAGTCCACTTGATCGCGAAGCTGGCATCTCCTTGTGTCTCCTCGGCGCTGAGCGGCTGAACAGGACCTGGGGTGAGCTGCTCCATTAAATATCGGTTAAGGACCTTCGATGACGTCACTCCGGTCATCACATGGTCTTTTACCATGGTGAATCACCATGGTAAAAGATCATGTGACGTACCATGTGATGACCGGAGTGACGTCATCGAAGGTCCTTAACCTGTATTTAATGGAGCAGCTCACCCCAGGTCCTGTTCAGCAGAGCAGACACAAGGAGATGCCGGGCTTCGCGATCAAGTGGACTAAGGTGAGTTAAATTATTATTATTTTTTTTTTAACCCCTCTAGCGCTGGTTTACTATGCATTCTGTATTCAGAATGCTATTATTTTCCCTTATAACCATGTTATAAGGGAAAATAATACAATCTTCAGAACATCAAGCCCGAACTTCTATGAAGAAGTTCGGGTTTGGGTACCAAACATGCGCGATTTTTCTCACGCGAGTGCAACGCATGACAATGTTTTGCACTCGCGCGGGAAAATCACGCATTTTCCCGCAACGCACCCGGCTCTTATCCGGGCAAAAAAACTGACGCCCGTGTGAAAGAGGCCTAAGAAGTGACTCTTCAGCCTACACCCGGACTCTGAGTCTATTTCTTCCAAACGTATTGATATTCACCTTGTTCAGATCTATGTATATTTGTTGTCTGTAATCATGTCATTTTGTTGATTTAACCACACACTCATTGATTGTACTTTTCTGTATTTACACAGTTTGATAAAGGCTATTTAGCCGAAACGTCACACAAAGTGTTACTTTGCCGCATTACAATAAATACGAGGAATTTCAACGCAAATTTTGCTGGAGTTTACTTTATCATATATACGGGGTGGGATCCCGACTCCACGCAGCAACACCTGGTGTGCCACACTGGTTTACTACTCCATACATTGGCAGCAGTCACAAGCAGGCTCATTAAAATGGCAGACAACAATGGTCTTGCAAGATACTCAGAGGGTTAATATACTTACAGATCAGGCTGCAACTTTCCTCAGAAATCCAGTCTGTCTCAATCCCAAGGCCCGTATGCCCTAATGCTGGCTTTATCCTTGGTAGAAAACTTCCTCAGGTATATATATATCCTTGCTTTAGGTAAAATCCTTCACCCCTCAGGTCGGCTGGTTCCTCTTCTGCTCTGCACTTTGCTTTGGGAACTGCAGGTTTCTCAGGAGGTAACTCTTCCCCTGGTGGTCAGCTAGAAGCCTGGGCTGTCTATCTGCATGTCAGAGTCTACACCTCAGCTCCTCTCTGGCTAAAGTGTCCTCTTGCTTCTGACTCTGCACACAGACTAACCCTTCCCTGTCTGGGCCTAACTACCGTGTTTCCCCGAAAATAAGACATCCCCCGAAAATAAGACCTACTCCTAGTTTTGCCTCTCGCTATAATATAAGGCATCCCCCCGAAAATAAGACATCCCCGATAATAAGGCATCCCCTGAAAATAAGGCCTCCCCGATAATAAAGCCACCCCAAAATATAAGGCCCCCGAAGCTACGGTATCGTAAGGCGTCTGACTCCTCTGGACCCTACAGGTGCCGCAGCGCAGGCGGTGCGAGGTCTCTTTTTATTCGCGCTGCCGCCTTCTTCCGCCCGCTGCTCGCTCTGCCCTGACGGAGTCTGGCTGACTCACAAATTGGCTGGCATGGACACAGGGGTGGGGGGGACGGACTAAATACGGTAATCCACTGGCAAAGGGGAGGGGGGTCATTTAAAATGACACAGGGGAATCAGACGGGAGAATCAAAATGACACAGGAGGATCAGAAGAGGGTACTAAAATGGTATGGTAATCATTTTAAGTGATCCCCCTCCCCATCCTGATACCCCTGTGCCATTTTAAGTGATCCCCCTCCCCACCCCGGAATGAAATTTGTGATTTCAGCCTAAGGCCTCATGCACACGACCGATGTTTTGGTCCCCATCTGAGCCGCAGTATTTGAGGCCTCATTCAATTCAATGGGGCCGTAAAATATGCGGACAGCACTCCGTGTGCTGTCCGCATCAGTTGCTCCGTTCCATGGTCCAAAAAAAAAAACTGTCCTATTGTCCGTTTTGCGGACAAGAATAGGCAGTTATATTAATGTCTGTCCGCGCAGTTCCGCAAATTGCGGAATGCACATGGACGACATCCGTGTTTTGCAGATCCGCAATTTGCAAACCGCAAAACACACAACGGTCGTGTGCATGAGGCCTAAGGGTGCTCACACAGGACTCCAGCTCGTCTGACGCAGCTTGTCATGCTGTGTCTTTAGGACAGGTTTTCTGTTTACTAACTGACCGCCCCCGATACATGACAAGCAGTGACACTTTTTCATGTACAGGTTCAATGCAACAACCCCTTGAATATTGTTTGTAGTGGTACATACAGCATGCTTCCTGCTATCAGACTGTACAGCAGTGGGCACTGTGTGCTCGTCTCCTCTGGCTCTGCTGGACGGCAACCCCTCTGCTCTGCCATCCTGCTCTCAAGAACAAAATCTATGGGGTGAATAGACAGAAATGTGTTACCACAGACCAGCTACAGGAGAAGAAAATGTAGGATGTTTCACAGAAACCTGGATACACCCAGCCACAGACAGACAGCATCCACCAGTCCAGGCCCTAACACCCAAACCCCCCCCCCCCCCCCACACACACACGCTTACACCCCCTGCCCCTCATTGATCTGCACCCTCATGTAGGGTGACCACATTTCCAAACTGCCATTCAGGGACACCCGCCCCGGCCCCCCCGCACCCATGTCCACTCCCCAAAAAATATGATTTTTGATACTTTTTTTAAAAAATTAAGTCACTTAGTGACAGCGGCGTACTTTGTACTTACGCTGGCAAGTTCATTGCATCGAAGTTATGCTTGAGATTGCTATAAACATAACTGCCTGTGCATTGTTCAGTAATTTGTGATTGTGCCCTGCACACAATCACTGGCTACCTAAAACAGGTCATATTTTTAATGTGTTAGACATCTCTTAAGAAAATAGAAATAAGAAATAGAAAAAACAAACAGAACAAGTTGCAATAAATTAACAGATTTTTTTATTGTTTTTTTTTTTAATGAGCAAGAACTTTTAGAAACTAGGTATAAACTAGTAACCATATATAAAAAAACACAAACAAATCCACATATTTCTTAATGTGTAAAAAACAGATATATTACTATAAATATATTCTTGAAAATATATTATTAACAAAACAGTCAACTATAATATAGTAGTAAATACTGTATAATATTTCTGGAATATTAATGCTGTGTCTAATTCAGCTCACATGGCAATATGACCATAACCAAATCTTTCCATGTTGGACACCAGCTCAGTATCTTTTGTTTTCAACACTGTCTAAAAGTGTATTTCTTATCACTTCTTGCACATTGCAAGAGTTTTTTATTTTGTTTTACGAAGCTGTAAAAAGATTGACAGCCCATGTCAAAATTGATTTTAACCTGAAGTTCAGATTTTATTAGATCAATGCTGCATCTGTTTCTTGTGTCAGACCAGCACATTCCCATCATGCTGAAGACCCTTTCAACTGCTGCATTTGAGCATGGGATGCTAATGATGAATGAAACCACTTTCAAGAGGTTTGGCAGTTTTTCAGGTCCAGCCTTCATGAATATTGTTGACCATTTAACATCTGTGTTCAGATCATTATCCGCTTCAGTACTGGTCAAAAACTTTTGAAAGTGTGGACAAACACAAGTATATTCTTCATAAAGGTAGTCTATTGAAACAGAGTCTAAATTCAGAGCTTTAACTGATGCCACCAGATTGTCAAATGTAAGGTTCTCCTTCAAATTCAAGCATTGAATTTTAGACAAATAGTTTTTGTCTGAAAAATCAAACCACTGTTCTAAATACTGAACAGCTCTTTGATAAAATTTTAGGAATTCGGATTCAATTTTTTTTGCTTGCAGATGAGGTAGTTTTTTCAAAGATTTCCCAACTAGATATCCAAAAAAATGATCTATCTGTCGTTGGCTTAGTTTGTTCTTGACTGATGTCATGATCTCATATACATCAACTGCAATCAAGTCATTTCTCTCCAGTTTTAATATGGCTGTCTGAAAAATAGGCAAGCAGTTATGTAAAAACTGCAGATATAACTCAGGAACTGATGGCGTGTCCAGTTCTGTGGTCTCACCGTCTTCATCCACAATAAATTGCCATATTACTTTAGGTGTTTCGTCCTCACTAGAGTTGAGCGAACACCTGGATGTTCGGGTTCGAGAAGTTCGGCCGAACATCCCGGAAATGTTCGGGTTCGGGATCCGAACCCGATCCGAACTTCGTCCCGAACCCGAACCCCATTGAAGTCAATGGGGACCCGAACTTTTCGGCACTAAAAAGGCTGTAAAACAGCCCAGGAAAGAGCTAGAGGGCTGCAAAAGGCAGCAACATGTAGGTAAATCCCCTGCAAACAAATGTGGATAGGGAAATGAATTAAAATAAAAATTAAATAAATAAAAATTAACCAAAATCAATTGGAGAGAGGTTCCATAGCAGAGAATCTGGCTTCCCGTCACCCACCACTGGAACAGTCCATTCTCAGATATTTAGGCCCCGGCACCCAGGCAGAGGAGAGAGGTCCCGTAACAGAGAATCTGTCTTCATGTCAGCAGAGAATTAGTCTGCATGTCATAGCAGAGAATGAGGCTTCACGTCAGCCACCACTGCAACAGTCCATTGGCATATATTTAGGCCCAGCACCCAGGCAGAGGAGAGAGGTCCCGTAACAGACAATCTGGCTTCATGTCAGCAGAGAATCAGTCTGCATGTCATAGCAGAGAATCAGGCTTCACGTCACCCACCACTGCAACAGTCCATTGTCATAAATTTAGGCCCAGCACTAGTGTTGAGCGGCATGTCCCATATTCGAATTCGCGAAATTTTGTGAATATTCGAAAGAATATTCGTAAAATATTCGCGATTATTCAAATTCGTTATTATTTCGCATATGCGATAATTCGAATTTTCGCATCGCATAATACATATGCTATGCAAAATTCACATGTGCGCTAATGAAATCGCCTTACGAAGATTCGCAACTCAATTCAATCACTAATGTATGAATGCAATGCCCTTTGCCTCTGTTCTGGGACAAGTGTAGATATTCGCATGTGCGCTAATAAAATCGCCTTACGAAGATTCGCACCTCAATCACTTTCTAGGGAATGTGAGACTTTTGGGAATCAATCGAGATACAGTGGGGGGTGATGACAGTAGTTGACAGAGTACAGATCAATGTAATCTGTAAGGTGGAAAGTAAAATAAAAAATACGAATATTCGTAAATCGAATTTTACGAAGTTCTACGTATTCGCGAATATGGTGCTATACTATATGAATGCACAGGCCTTTGCCTCTCTGTTCTGGGGACAAGTGTAGATATTTGCATTTGCGTTAATAAAATCGCCTTACGAAGATTCGCAGCTCAATTCAATCACTAATGTATGAATGCAAAGCCCTTTGCCTCTGTTCTGGGACAAGTGTAGATATTCGCATGTGCGCTAATAAAATCGCCTTACGAAGATTCGCAACTCAATTCACTAATGTATGAATGCAAAGCCCTTTGCCTCTGTTCTGGGACGTGCCGATATTCGCATGTGCGCTAATAAAATCGCCTTACGAAGATTCGCGCCTCAATCACTTTCTAGGCAATGTGAGTAAGATCTGAGCTGTTGGACCTTTGGGAAACAATCAATTATATGTGTACTGTAATTTTGTGGGGGGGGGGGGGAAAAACAAAAAACGAATATTCGTTTTTACGAATATATAGCACTATATTCGAAATATTCGCGAAATCGCGAAGTTGCGATATTCGCGAAAAAAATTTGCTTTTCGAATATTCGCTCTCAACACTACCCAGCACCCAGGCAGAGGAGAGAGGTCCCGTAACAGACAATCTGGCTTCATGTCAGCAGAGAATCAGTCTGCATGTCATAGCAGAGAATGAGGCTTCACGTCAGCCACCACTGCAACAGTCCATTGGCATATATTTAGGCCCAGCACCCAGGCAGAGGAGGGAGGTCCCGTAACAGAGAATCTGTCTTCATGTCAGCAGAGAATTAGTCTGCATGTCATAGCAGAGAATGAGGCTTCACGTCAGCCACCACTGCAACAGTCCATTGGCATATATTTAGGCCCAGCACACACACAGGCAGAGGAGAGAGGTCCCGTAACAGAGAATCTGGCTTCATGTCAGCAGAGAATCAGTCTGCATGTCATAGCAGAGAATGAGGCTTCACGTCAGCCACCACTGCAACAGTCCATTGGCATATATTTAGGCCCAGCACCCAGGCAGAGGAGAGAGGTCCCGTAACAGAGAATCTGTCTTCATGTCAGCAGAGAATTAGTCTGCATGTCATAGCAGAGAATGAGGCTTCACGTCAGCCACCACTGCAACAGTCCATTGGCATATATTTAGGCCCAGCACCCAGGCAGAGGAGGAGAGGTCCCGTAACAGAGAATCTGTCTTCATGTCAGCAGAGAATTAGTCTGCATGTCATAGCAGAGAATGAGGCTTCACGTCAGCCACCACTGCAACAGTCCATTGGCATATATTTAGGCCCAGCACACACACAGGCAGAGGAGAGAGGTCCCGTAACAGAGAATCTGGCTTCATGTCAGCAGAGAATCAGTCTGCATGTCATAGCAGAGAATGAGGCTTCACGTCAGCCACCACTGCAACAGTCCATTGGCATATATTTAGGCCCAGCACCCAGGCAGAGGAGGGAGGTCCCGTAACAGAGAATCTGTCTTCATGTCAGCAGAGAATTAGTCTGCATGTCATAGCAGAGAATGAGGCTTCACGTCAGCCACCACTGCAACAGTCCATTGGCATATATTTAGGCCCAGCACACACACAGGCAGAGGAGAGAGGTCCCGTAACAGAGGATCTGGCTTCATGTCAGCAGAGAATCAGTCTGCATGTCATAGCAGAGAATCAGGCTTCACGTCAGCCACCACTGCAACAGTCCATTGTCATAAATTTAGGCCCAGCACCCAGGCAGAGGAGAGAGGTCCCGTAACAGACAATCTGGCTTCATGTCAGCAGAGAATCAGTCTTCATATCATAGCAGAGAATCAGGCTTCACGTCACCCACCACTGTAAGAGTCAATTTTCATAAATTTAGGCCCAGAACCCAGGCAGAGGAGAAAGGTCCCGTAACAGACAATCTGGCTTCATGTCAGCAGAGAATCAGTCTTCATATCATAGCAGAGAATCAGGCTTCACGTCACCCACCACTGCAACAGTCCATTGGCATATATTTAGGCCTAGCACACAGGCAGAGCAGAGAGGTCCCGTAACAGACAATCTGGCTTCATGACAGCAGAGAATCAGTCTGCATGTCATAGCAGAGAATCAGGCTTCACGTCAGCCACCACTGCAACAGTCCATTGTCATAAATTTAGGCCCAGCACCCAGGCAGAGGAGAGAGGTCCCGTAACAGAGAATCTGGCTTCATGTCAGCAGAGAATCAGTCTTCATATCATAGCAGAGAATCAGGCTTCACGTCACCCACCACTGTAAGAGTCAATTTTCATAAATTTAGGCCCAGAACCCAGGCAGAGGAGAAAGGTCCCGTAACAGACAATCTGGCTTCATGTCAGCAGAGAATCAGTCTTCATATCATAGCAGAGAATCAGGCTTCACGTCACCCACCACTGCAACAGTCAATTTTCATAAATTTAGGCCCAGAACCCAGGCAGAGGAGAAGGTCCCGTAACAGACAATCTGGCTTCATGTCAGCAGAGAATCAGTCTTCATATCATAGCAGAGAATCAGGCTTCACGTCACCCACCACTGCAACAGTCCATTGGCATATATTTAGGCCTAGCACACAGGCAGAGCAGAGAGGTCCCGTAACAGACAATCTGGCTTCATGACAGCAGAGAATCAGTCTGCATGTCATAGCAGAGAATCAGGCTTCACGTCAGCCACCACTGCAACAGTCCATTGTCATAAATTTAGGCCCAGCACCCAGGCAGAGGAGAGAGCTCCCGTAACAGAGGATCTGGCTTCATGTCAGCAGAGAATCAGTCTGCATGTCATAGCAGAGAATGAGGCTTCACGTCACCCACCACTGCAACAGTCCATTGGCATATATTTAGGCCTAGCACACAGGCAGAGCAGAGAGGTCCCGTAACAGACAATCTGGCTTCATGTCAGCAGAGAATCAGTCTGCATGTCATAGCAGAGAATGAGGCTTCACGTCACCCACCACTGCAACAGTCCATTGGCATATATTTAGGCCTAGCACACAGGCAGAGCAGAGAGGTCCCGTAACAGACAATCTGGCTTCATGACAGCAGAGAATCAGTCTGCATGTCATAGCAGAGAATCAGGCTTCACGTCAGCCACCACTGCAACAGTCCATTGTCATAAATTTAGGCCCAGCACCCAGGCAGAGGAGAGAGGTCCCGTAAAAGAGGATCTGGCTTCATGTCAGCAGAGAATCAGTCTGCATGTCATAGCAGAGAATGAGGCTTCACGTCACCCACCACTGCAACAGTCCATTGGCATATATTTAGGCCTAGCACACAGGCAGAGCAGAGAGGTCCCGTAACAGACAATCTGGCTTCATGTCAGCAGAGAATCAGTCTGCATGTCATAGCAGAGAATGAGGCTTCACGTCACCCACCACTGCAACAGTCCATTGGCATATATTTAGGCCTAGCACACAGGCAGAGCAGAGAGGTCCCGTAACAGACAATCTGGCTTCATGACAGCAGAGAATCAGTCTGCATGTCATAGCAGAGAATGAGGCTTCACGTCAGCCACCACTGCAACAGTCCATTGGCATATATTTAGGCCTAGCACACAGGCAGAGGAGAGGTTCATTCAACTTTGGGTAGCCTCGCAATATAATGGTAAAATGAAAATAAAAATAGGATTGAATGAGGAAGTGCCCTGGAGTCCAATAATATATGGTTATGGGGAGGTAGTTAATGTCTAATCTGGACAAGGGACGGACAGGTCCTGTGGGATCCATGCCTGGTTCATTTTTATGAACGTGAGCTTGTCCACATTGGCTGTAGACAGGCGGCTGCGTTTGTCTGTAATGACGCCCCCTGCCGTGCTGAATACACGTTCAGACAAAACGCTGGCTGCCGGGCAGGCCAGCACCTCCAAGGCATAAAAGGCTAGCTCTGGCCACGTGGACAATTTAGAGACCCAGAAGTTGAATGGGGCCGAACCATCAGTCAGTACGTGGAGGGGTGTGCACACGTACTGTTCCACCATGTTAGTGAAATGTTGCCTCCTGCTAACACGTTGCGTATCAGGTGGTGGTGCAGTTAGCTGTGGCGTGTTGACAAAAGTTTTCCACATCTCTGCCATGCTAACCCTGCCCTCAGAGGAGCTGGCCGTGACACAGCTGCCTTGGCGACCTCTTGCTCCTCCTCTGCCTTGGCCTTGGGCTTCCACTTGTTCCCCTGTGACATTTGGGAATGCTCTCAGTAGCGCGTCTACCAACGTGCGCTTGTACTCGCGCATCTTCCTATCACGCTCCAGTGCAGGAAGTAAGGTGGGCACATTGTCTTTGTAGCGTGGATCCAGCAGGGTGGCAACCCAGTAGTCCGCACAGGTTAAAATGTGGGCAACTCTGCTGTCGTTGCGCAGGCACTGCAGCATGTAGTCGCTCATGTGTGCCAGGCTGCCCAGGGGTAAGGACAAGCTATCCTCTGTGGGAGGCGTATCGTCATCGTCCTGCCTTTCCCCCCAGCCACGCACCAGTGATGGACCCGAGCTGCGTTGGGTGCCACCCCGCTGTGACCATGCTTCATCCTCATCCTCCTCCACCTCCTCCTCATCCTCGTCCTCCTCGTCCTCCAGTAGTGGGCCCTGGCTGGCCACATTTGTACCTGGCCTCTGCTGTTGCCAAAAACCTCCCTCTGAGTCACTTCGAAGAGACTGGCCATGAAAGTGCTAAAAATGACCCCTCTTCCTCCTCCTCCTCCTCCTCCTCCTGGGCCACCTCCTCTTCCATCATCGCCCTAAGTGTTTTCTCAAGGAGACATAGAAGTGGTATTGTAACGCTGATAACGGTGTCATCGCCACTGGCCATGTTGGTGGAGTACTCGAAACAGCGCAACAGGGCACACAGGTCTCGCATGGAGGCCCAGTCATTGGTGGTGAAGTGGTGCTGTTCTGTAGTGCGACTGACCCGTGCGTGCTGCAGCTGAAACTCCACTATGGCCTGCTGCTGCTCGCACAGTCTGTCCAGCATGTGCAAGGTGGAGTTCCACCTGGTGGGCACGTCGCATATGAGGCGGTGAGCGGGAAGGCCGAAGTTACGCTGTAGCGCAGACAGGCGAGCAGCAGCAGGATGTGAACGCCGGAAGCGCGAACAGACGGCCCGCACTTTATGCAGCAGCTCTGACATGTCGGGGTAGTTGTGAATGAACTTCTGCACCACCAAATTCAGCACATGCGCCAAGCAAGGGATGTGCGTCAAATTGGCTAGTCCCAGAGCTGCAACGAGATTTCGCCCATTATCACACACCACCAGGCCGGGCTTGAGGCTCACCGGCAGCAACCACTCGTCGGTCTGTTGTTCAATACCCCGCCACAACTCCTGTGCGGTGTGGGGCCTGTCCCCCAAACATATGAGTTTCAGAATGGCCTGCTGACGTTTACCCCGGGCTGTGCTGAAGTTGGTGGTGAAGGTGTGTGGCTGACTGGATGAGCAGGTGGAAGAAGAGGAGGAGGAAGCCGAGAAGGAGGAGGTGGCAACAGGAGGCAAAGAATGTTGCCCTGCGATCCTTGGCGGCGGAAGGACGTGCGCCAAACAGCTCTCCGCCTGGGGCCCAGCTGCCACTACATTTACCCAGTGTGCAGTTAGGGAGATATAGCGTCCCTGGCCGTGCTTACTGGTCCACGTATCTGTGGTTAGGTGGACCTTGCCACAGATGGCGTTGCGCAGTGCACACTTGATTTTATCGGATACTTGGTTGTGCAGGGAAGGCACGGCTCTCTTGGAGAAGTAGTGGCGGCTGGGAACAACATACTGTGGGACAGCAAGCGACATGAGCTGTTTGAAGCTGTCTGTGTCCACCAGCCTAAATGACAGCATTTCATAGGCCAGTAGTTTAGAAATGCTGGCATTCAGGGCCAGGGATCGAGGGTGGCTAGGTGGGAATTTACGCTTTCTATCAAATGTTTGTGAGATGGAGAGCTGAACGCTGGCGTGTGACATGGTTGAGACGCTTGGTGACGGAGGTGGTGGTGGTGGTGTTGGTGGTACATCCCCTGTTTGCTGGGCGGCAGGTGCCAACGTTCCTCCAGAGGCGGAGGAAGAGGCCGAGGCGGCAGCAGCAGAATAGGCCGAGGCGGCAGCAGCAGAAGAGGTAGCAGGGGGAGCCTGAGTGACTTCCTTGGTTTTAAGGTGTTTACTCCACTGCAGTTCATGCTTTGCATGCAGGTGCCTGGTCATGCAGGTTGTGCTCAGGTTCAGAACGTTAATGCCTCGCTTCAGGCTCTGATGGCACAGCGTGCAAACCACTCGGGTCTTGTCGTCAGCACATTGTTTGAAGAAGTGCCATGCCAGGGAACTCCTTGAAGCTGCCTTTGGGGTGCTCGGTCCCAGATGGCGGCGGTCAGTAGCAGGCGGAGTCTCTTGGCGGCGGGTGTTCTGCTTTTGCCCACTGCTCCCTCTTTTGCTACGCTGTTGGCTCGGTCTCACCACTGCCTCTTCCTCCGAACTGTGAAAGTCAGTGGCACGACCTTCATTCCATGTGGGGTCTAGGACCTCATCGTCCCCTGCATCGTCTTCCACCCAGTCTTGATCCCTGACCTCCTGTTCAGTCTGCACACTGCAGAAAGACGCAGCAGTTGGCACCTGTGTTTCGTCATCATCAGAGACATGCTGAGGTGGTATTCCCATGTCCTCATCATCAGGAAATATAAGTGGTTGTGCGTCAGTGCATTCTATGTCTTTCACCGCTGGGGAAGGGCTAGGTGGATGCCCTTGGGAAACCCTGCCAGCGGAGTCTTCAAACAGCATAAGAGACTGCTGCATAACTTGAGGCTGAGACAGTTTCCCTGGTATGCATGGGGGTGATGTGACAGACTGATGGGGTTGGTTTTCAGGCGCCATCTGTGCGCTTTCTGCAGAAGACTGGGTGGGAGATAATGTGAACGTGCTGGATCCACTGTCGGCCACCCAATTGACTAATGCCTGTACCTGCTCAGGCCTTACCATCCTTAGAACGGCATTGGGCCCCACCATATATCGCTGTAAATTCTGGCGGCTACTGGGACCTGAGGTAGTTGGTACACTAGGACGTGTGGATGTGGCAGAACGGCCACGTCCTCTCCCAGCACCAGAGGGTCCACTAACACCACCACGACCATGTCCACGTCCGCGTCCCTTACTAGATGTTTTTCTCATTGTTATGGTTCACCACAACAACAAATATATTATTTGGCCCAATGTATTGTATTCAAATTCAGCGGGATATAAATTTGAGGCCTAGTATTTAGGCGCTGGGTGACCGGTATGGATTTAGTGACAGAATTAGACTTGGAAATGCACAGAAGCGTGTGTGTGAAGTTATTCTGAATGACCCTATGTGCACCTTGAATATTATATACCCTTTTTGGGATAGATTTCAAATAGCTCTGATATAGCAGGAACCACTAAATTATGAAATTGCTAAATTGGGAATTGTACTTCAACCCAGAACAAAAAATGTGCTTTGACGGGCACTAAATAACTTTCCCAGCCACAACAGGACAGCGGTAACGAGAGATTTAGAGGGATTTAAATTTGAGGCCTAGTATTTAGGCGCTGGGTGACAGGTATGGGTTTAGTGACAGAATTAGACTTGGAAATACACAGTAGCGGGTGTGTGTGAAGTTATTCTGAATGACCCTATGTGCACCTTCAATATTATATACCCTTTTAGGGATAGATTTCAAATAGCTCTGATATAGCAGAAACCACTAAATTATGAAATTGCTAAATTGAGAATTGTACTTCAACCCAGAACAAAAAATGTGCTTTGACGGACACTAAATATCTTGCCCAGCAACAACAGTACAGCGGTGGGTAACGAGAGATTTAGAGGGAATTAAATTTGAGGCCTAGTATTTAGGCGCTGGGTCACCGGTATGGATTTAGTGACAGAATTAGACTTGGAAATGCACAGAAGCGTGTGTGTGAAGTTATTCTGAATGACCCAATGTGCACCTTCAATATTATATACCCTTTTAGGGATAGATTTCAAATAGCTCTGATATAGCAGAAACCACTAAATTATGAAATTGCTAAATTGGGAATTGTACTTCAACCCAGAACAAAAAATGTGCTTTGACGGACACTAAATATCTTGCCCAGCAACAACAGTACAGCGGTGGGTAACGAGAGATTTAGAGGGAATTAAATTTGAGGCCTAGTATTTAGGCGCTGGGTCACCGGTATGGATTTAGTGACAGAATTAGACTTGGAAATACACAGTAGCGGGTGTGTGTGAAGTTATTCTGAATGACCCTATGTGCACCTTCAATATTATATACCCTTTTAGGGATAGATTTCAAATAGCTCTGATATAGCAGAAACCACTAAATTATGAAATTGCTAAATTGGGAATTGTACTTCAACCCAGAACAAAAAATGTGCTTTGACGGACACTAAATATCTTGCCCAGCAACAACAGTACAGCGGTGGGTAACGAGAGATTTAGAGGGATTTAAATTTGAGGCCTAGTATTTAGGCGCTGGGTCACCGGTATGGATTTAGTGACAGAATTAGACTTGGAAATGCACAGAAGCGTGTGTGTGAAGTTATTCTGAATGACCCTATGTGCACCTTCAATATTATATACCCTTTTAGGGATAGATTTCAAATAGCTCTGATATAGCAGAAACCACTAAATTATGAAATTGCTAAATTGGGAATTGTACTTCAACCCAGAACAAAAAATGTGCTTTGACAGACACTAAATATCTTGCCCAGCAACAACAGTACAGCGGTGGGTAACGAGAGATTTAGAGGGATTTAAATTTGAGGCCTAGTATTTAGGCGCTGGGTCACCGGTATGGATTTAGTGACAGAATTAGACTTGGAAATGCACAGAAGCGTGTGTGTGAAGTTATTCTGAATGACCCTATGTGCACCTTCAATATTATATACCCTTTTAGGGATAGATTTCAAATAGCTCTGATATAGCAGAAACCACTAAATTATGAAATTGCTAAATTGGGAATTGTACTTCAACCCAGAACAAAAAATGTGCTTTGACGGACACTAAATATCTTGCCCAGCAACAACAGTACAGCGGTGGGTAACGAGAGATTTAGAGGGATTTAAATTTGAGGCCTAGTATTTAGGCGCTGGGTGACAGGTATGGGTTTAGTGACAGAATTAGACTTGGAAATACACAGTAGCGGGTGTGTGTGAAGTTATTCTGAATGACCCAATGTGCACCTTCAATATTATATACCCTTTTTGGGATAGATTTCAAATAGCTCTGATATAGCAGGAACCACTAAATTATGAAATTGCTAAATTGGGAATTGTATTTCAACCCAGAACAAGAAATGTGCTTGAACGGACACTAAATAACTTGCCCAGCTACAGCACTAGGGACAGATTTAGCTGGATATAAATTTGAGGCCTAGTATTTAGGCGCTGGGTGACAGGTATGGGTTTAGTGACAGAATTAGACTTGGAAATACACAGTAGCGGGTGTGTGTGAAGTTATTCTGAATGACCCAATGTGCACCTTCAATATTATATACCCTTTTTGGGATAGATTTCAAATAGCTCTGATATAGCAGGAACCACTAAATTATGAAATTGCTAAATTGGGAATTGTATTTCAACCCAGAACAAGAAATGTGCTTGAACGGACACTAAATAACTCGCCCAGCTACAGCACTAGGGACAGATTTAGCTGGATATAAATTTGAGGCCTAGTATTTAGGCGCTGGGTGACCGGTATGGATTTAGTGACAGAATTAGACTGGGATATGGCCAAAAAATAAACAGACTATTGCTGGTTAAATGCACTTGGTGTGACAGCTTCACCCTGATGTAGGCTTTAGCCAAAAAACAACCACACCATTGAGGGTTAAATGCACTTGGTGACAGGCGCAGCTTGCCCCTGATTTTGTATATGGCCAAAAAATGAACAGACTATTGCTGGTTAAATGCACTTGGTGTGACAGCTTCACCCTGATGTAGGCTTTAGCCAAAAAACAACCACACCATTGAGGGTTAAATGCACTTGGTGACAGGCGCAGCTTGCCCCTGATTTTGTATATGGCCAAAAAATGAACAGACTATTGCTGGTTAAATGCACTTGGTGTGACAGCTTCACCCTGATGTAGGCTTTAGCCAAAAAACAACCACACCATTGAGGGTTAAATGCACTTGGTGACAGGCGCAGCTTGCCCCTGATTTTGTATATGGCCAAAAAATGAACAGACTATTGCTGGTTAAATGCACTTGGTGTGACAGCTTCACCCTGATGTAGGCTTTAGCCAAAAAACAACCACACCATTGAGGGTTAAATGCACTTGGTGACAGGCGCAGCTTGCCCCTGATTTTGTATATGGCCAAAAAATGAACAGACTATTGCTGGTTAAATGCACTTGGTGTGACAGCTTCACCCTGATGTAGGCTTTAGCCAAAAAACAACCACACCATTGAGGGTTAAATGCACTTGGTGACAGGCGCAGCTTGCCCCTGATTTTGTATATGGCCAAAAAATGAACAGACTATTGCTGGTTAAATGCACTTGGTGTGACAGCTTCACCCTGATGTAGGCTTTAGCCAAAAAACAACCACACCATTGAGGGTTAAATGCACTTGGTCGCAGCTTGTGCTGGCGCACCACAAGACACAAAATGGCCGCCGATCACCCCAGAAAAATGAGACTGACAAACGGTCTGTGCAGCCTAAAAACAGTGAGCAATTGAGGATCAGCAGCTCAATGATCCACAGCTGCAGATCGATCAGTTAATCAAGTCCTTTGGAGGAGTTAATCTGCCTAATCTCGCCCTACTGTCGCAGCCGCAACCTCTCCCTACGCTAATCAGAGCAGAGTGACGGGCGGCGCTATGTGACTCCAGCTTAAATAGAGGCTGGGTCACATGGTGCTCTGGCCAATCACAGCCATGCCAATAGTAGGCATGGCTGTGATGGCCTCTTGGGGCAAGTAGTATGACGCTTGTTGATTGGCTGCTTTGCAGCCTTTCAAAAAGCGCCAAGAAAGCGTCACAAAAGCGCGAAGAAAGCGACGAACACCGAACCCGAACCCGGACTTTTACGAAAATGTCCGGGTTCGGGTCCGTGTCACGGACACCCCAAAATTCGGTACGAACCCGAACTATACAGTTCGAGTTCGCTCATCCCTAGTCCTCACCAATACTTTGGAAGTAAGCTTTTACAGCTGGCCAATTTTTTAAAACTCTCTCGATTGCTGGATAAAGAGACAACCATCTTGTTGGTACATGGCGAAGAAGTTCTGACCACTCAAGGTCAACAAAGTCAAACATTTCTTTTAGTGTGGCAACTCTCTTGGCTGATATTGAAAAATAATTGTATAATTTCAAAATTAGACTTTCCACATCAAAATTTAAGACATCTGAAGCTTTTTTAGCTGTATTGTGAAGTATGTGAGCAGGGCAGCCAGCTGGCAATATCCGCTGATTTGCAGCATGAAGCTTCTGGTACACACCGTTATGCTTACCAAAGTTTACACTTGCATTGTCAGCAGAATATGCAGACATCATATCCACAGATAAGCCATTTGTTGTAATCACATGTAAAATTTTCTCTGAAATTGCAGCAGCACTTTCCTCACCTTCATAAAAATCCAACAAGCTTGTTACAACTCCTTTGGAGGGCTGAAAGTAACGCAGAACTAAGGGGAAAAGTTTGGTGTGTCCATGGTTAGATGCATCTGATCCAACACTAAAATAAGCATAATTGTTTTTTAAATCTTTGACTACCATTTCCACACTGTAAGGAGCCAGCACATTTGTTACAATGGCTTCAGCTTTTGTACGACCACATGACATCTTAGTGGCTTTAGCAGAATCCTGAAATATAACAGGAAGTAGTTTCATGGTGCAGTCCAAAGATCTATATGAATGACTGTGGCACACGGAATGGTAAACCATTGATATTTCAGCTGCTATTATGTCATCTTGCATTGCCATATCCTTAGAGGGAATCATGAATTTGGAAAGCATCCCACTTTGTTTTGCAGCCCGATTGGCATTTTTGTGACTTTCGCTAGATATGTGGTTTTTTATATCACCTTCACCACCATGACCAATTCCAAACTCCCGCCTACACAGAGTACAATATGCTCTATGATAGTTACCAGTCACTGCTGTAATGCATGAATACATAGTTTTCCATAAGTCTCGAAAACGGCACAATCGCTTTATCCTCTTTGATTTAGAAGTCGATGGCCTCTGTTCATCCCCACTGCTATCCATCTTAGCACCAGTTGCACGATGTGTGAATTATCCTATAGTAATGTATGAAATGGGCAAGCCAACTTGTAATACAAAGTATTTATCAACATGCCACAGAGCTCCACAGCCATAAAACTCTACAAGCTAGTCTTTCATTGAAAATTTATCTCACCTGATGTACTGATGGCCTATTTCATTTCTTGAGACACTAATGGCACACAAAGAAAATCAGGCGAACACCTTTGTCCAAGGAACGATTGTACGATTTTCCAAAAGTGTGTATACAACTTTTGACAGCCGATTACGAACACAAATTTCCAAAGGGAAAAACGCCAAAATTACTCGTATGGGAACAGAATGGACCATTTTCGCATGAGAAATAGCAGATACAAAAGACTGCGCATGATCAGAAACAACAAATAACACGAGAATTTCCGTGCATTATTTCTATCCTCGGTTCCGACTTGCTGTAAAACATTGATGAAAACCGGCCGATCGTTTGTCAGATTTTCTCATAGTGTGTATAAGGCTTAACAAGCCAGAACTGTACAAAAAAACAAAACAAAGTACCCCTTTTTGGAAAGTAGACATTACAAGGTATTTAGTAAGAGGCATGGTCAGTTTTTTCAAGTTGTCATTTTTTATTTGCAAAATTAAGATTTTTTTTGTTTTCACCAAATTGTCATATTCACAGGTTATTTCTCTAACACAGCATATGCATACTTGCAACTACACCCCAAAATACATTCTGCTACTCGTCCTGAGTATGGCGATATCACATATATGAGACTTTTACACAGCCTGGCCACATAAAGAGGCCCAACATGCAGGGAGCACCTAATTTCCTAACTACCTATTACACTTTGGAAGGCCCTGGAGCACCAGGACAATGGAAATGCCCAAAAAAAAAAAAAAAAAAAACATTTTGAAAAGAAAACACCCGAACATATATTCTATGAGACATGACGAGTCTTTTGAACCTGTCATTTTTTTTCACACGTTTTTGGAAAATGTGGAAAGAAACTTTTTAACCATGAGGCATCAGTACAGTTATGTGTAGCCCACAGTGACAGTAATGCTGAAATGTTCATCTGTTCACTACAAATAATATGTGACGCAGGATCTGACAGTTACAGTTATTTAATGGATAGTAAAATCTCATGGACAAGAAAATATTTTAAACATCATTTTTAACAGGAATTTTTATAAGAAGAAAAAAAAGTTAAAATGTTTTTCAACAACTGAAATTTTTCAGCATGCTCTTAAAGTGGTTGCAAACCTATTTTTATAACATTATGCTACATGTAAGCCTATATTAAGGCTTACATGTAAATACCCTGGATATCTCCTAAACCTGCACAGTTTAGGAGCTATCCCCCTGTGTGTGCATGTGCCAAAGCGATTGGCACATGCACACTGAAGCAATGGCACGTCGTGCTGTTGCTTCAGTTAGATGTGCTGTTACCGGCGGCTCACTTTAAATAATTTGACAAATAGGTCAGTTTTTTTTTTTTGTTTTTTTTTAACAAGAGACATGGCAATATGTTTAATTGCCAATTACCTGTACTGACCTGTAGATAAGCAGATAACACACGACCACCCCAGGTGGAATATTGGCAATTTCTCCTGTCGACCGGAATCTCCTCTGTACTTATCTGCCAGCTAGTAAGATCTTCTCGAGAGACATATATAAAGAGAGAGAAATACGGAAGGTGCTCAGTCTTTTTTTATAAAATTTTCATGAGAGAAACACATGGTCTGCCATTGCTGACCTCTCCTCCTGAAAATGCTGTTAGTCTAGCATGGTGATTCTCTGGCCTTGAAACATTCAGGCACTGAAAAGCAAGCATTTTTATCTGCGTATGTGTTTTGTGTCATGGCTGACACCAGTGGACTACTACGGCAGGTCATGCTTCAGGGACACTGTAGCATTTGCTATTTATTGCAGAAAAAAATACATATTGTAAATTTTACAAGATGCACAAAACCACCACGTATATGGCAAAAAACTCTAACGCTAAACTGCATTTTATGTAACATCTTAGCGTTTTTTACATTTGGGAAAAGCCACAGTGAAGGACCTTGTGAACTAAGCATAAACTTTGTTCTGAGGTAAATTTTGTTAATAATACAAGAACTGAAAGAAAAGTACAGCTTTTATTCACGTTTCAAGTTTTTTTTTTTTTTTACCTCATACGTTACAGGGTACTAAAAGGGTTAATGAGCGTTTGCCAGCTGCAGGCATGGGTTCCATGGGCTTCACGTCACATTGCGTGCGTTCACTTACACCGTGGCTGTCCCTGTTGTTTTGCCCGCAGTTAAGATGGCCACGTTACTATGTGTTTCGCTGATGACGTCAGACGCAGGCCGGTTCTCCGTGTGAGTTGCTGGGCGGGGCTGCCGCGGAGCCTGGAAAGTTTTATCAAGTAGTAGGAGAGTTTTGGCGGCGGCAGGAGCCGGGTTTTCTCCATGAAGAAGAGGAAGGTGAGGCGCGAGTCCGGCACACTGGGGGCGCTGTGTGGATGGAGGGGAGGGGGCGACGGCCTCAGGGGCAGAGCGGTGCCCCCGGGTTATGGGTGAATATGGGCACCAGGATGTTGGGGAGCAGTGCTGTGTAATGGGGCGCTGCAGCCAGGGCATTGGGGGTGCAGGATCTAGTGTGAACTATGGCCGGATAGTGAGCGGTAGGGTTGTCAGGTCACGTGGGCTGTCTGGTGGTGGCACTAAACATAGCCTTATCCAGGAAAGGGGGATATTTTTTTCACAAGTTTTTACTAGTTTGGGGAAAAGTTTGGTTTTCCCTTTCACTGCAGCCCAGTAATACAGAGCAGACAATATACTATAAAGTGTCTCCTGCTAGGAGTATATAATACAATCACTTCCATAAACCTCCACTCCACTTGTAATTGTAATCTATGGCTCATCCCTATACCCCTAATAATTAGGGGTATAGGGATAAGCCATAGATTACAATTACAAGTGGAGTGGAGGTTTATGGAAGTGATTGTATTATATACTCCTAGCAGGAGACACTTTATAGTATATTGTCTGCTCTGTATTACTGGGCTGCAGTGAAAGGGAAAACCAAACTTTTCCCCAAACTAGTAAAAACTTGTGAAAAAAATATCCCCCTTTCCTGGATAAGGCTATGTTTAGTGCCACCACCAGACAGCCCAAATGGACAGTAGAGTGAAACGTTGTAATAAGAAGTTAAGAATTGTCATCATTCATCATCCATTCCCGCCAGCCAGTTACCTCAGCACAGCTCACTGCAGTGCTCACATCACTGCGCCGCCTACTCTCAGACTCACAGTCCTGACGTCATCAGCCAGCGACCTAGGCTAGTGGCGCCGTTAAGTGACGTCGACGGTCACGCTGGGAAGCAGATCACCTCACAGTCACCGCCCAAAGGTTTCTATCCGGGTAGGTGATTGGACTGTCTGTAATGCGGTCGGCGGCTGCGGCTCAGGTCATTCCGGGACACTAAATTGTCCCGGAATGAGGGTGACCGGGACCCGGGACAGACTCTCCAAATGCGGGACTGTCCCGGGCAATCCGGGACATGTGGTCACCATACCCTCATGTCCCCCAGAATAAACCACATAAAGCCCCCCTCACAGATGTACACCCCATAAAGCCCCCCCCCCCCCCACAGAGATCTGCACCCTCATGTCCCCCTCACAGATTTACACCCCATAAAGCCCCCCTCACAGATCTGCACCCTCATGTCCCTCAGAATACACCACATGCCCCCTCCTCACAGATTTACACCCCATAAAGCCCCCCTCACAGATTTACACCCCATAAAGCCCCCCTCACAGATCAGCACCATCATTTCCCCCCTCACACATTTACACCCCATAAAGCCCCCCCTCACAGATCTGCACCCTCATGTCTCCCAGAATACACCACATGCCCCCCTCACAGATACACTTGCACTCTATGAACCCCACTGCCCCTCATATATGAGCTCCATCTGCTCCCCATGACACTCTGTGCACTGCAGCACATCCTCCCTCACACTGCTGCTTGCAGGCACACAGCCCCTCCTCCGTCCACAAGCTGCTGCAGTCAGGTTTGTCAGCACTTCCCACATTTGGTCATGTGACCATGAAGGAGCATGTGACGTCACAGACCTCCTTCTAACAACTCTACCATCTACCGTTGCAGTATATTGTCCTCTGTAGTGTATATATATATACAGTATACTGTCATCTGTAGTGTGTATATATATATATATATATATATAGTATACTGTCCTTTGTAGTGTATATATATATACAGTATACTGTCATCTGTAGTGTGTATATATATATATATAGTATACTGTCCTCTGTAGTGTATATATATATATACAGTATACTGTCATCTGTAGTGTATATATGTATATATAAATATACAGTATATTGTCCTCTGTAGTGTATATATATACAGTATACTCTCATCTGTAGTGTATATATATATATACACAGTATACTGTCCTCTGTAGTGTCTATATATAAATATACAGTATACTGTCCTCTGTAGTGTATATATATATATATATACAGTATACTGTCCTCTGTAGTGTATATATATATATATACAGTATACTGTCCTCTGTAGTGTGTGTGTGTATATATATATATATATATATACACACACAGTATACTGTCCTCTGTAGTGTGTATATATAAATATACAGTATACTGTCCTCTGTAGTGTATATATATATACAATATACTGTCCTCTGTAGTGTGTATATATAAATATACAGTATACTGTCCTCTGTAGTGTATATATACAGTATACTGTCATCTGTAGTGTGTATATATACAATATACTGTCCTCTGTAGTGTATATATATACAATATACTGTCCTCTGTAGTGTATATATATACAGTATACTGTCATCTGTAGTGTGTGTGTATATATATATATACAGTATACTGTCCTCTGTAGTGTATATATATACAGTATACTGTCCTCTGTAGTATCTATGTATACAATATACTGTCCTCTGTAGTGTATTTATATACAGTATACTGTCCTCTGTAGTGTGTATATATATATATATATATATACACAGTATACTGTCCTCTGTAGTGTATATATATACAGTATACTGTCCTCTGTAGTGTGTATATATATACACAGTATACTGTCCTCTGTAGTGTGTATATATACACAGTATACTGTCCTCTGTAGTGTGTGTATATACAGTATACTGTCCTCTGTAGTGTATATATATACACAGTATACTGTCTTCTGTAGTATATGTGTATATATATATATATATATATATATATATATATATATATACACACAATATGCTGTCATCTGTAGTTAGGGGCGTTGCTAGGTTAAAATATTCAGGGCCTGGGCCCCTGATGTTTGGTCCCAGGCCCCAAATGTCCAGCCTGCCAGCTAGATACAACTGTATTGCCATCCTCAGGACGCAATACAATTAAATCGAATGCACTGAAAGAGCTGAAGGACCCGTGATGACCTCACAGGTCATGTGATGAGTTCTAAATGCAGTAGCTGAAAAGGACCTGGGATGATGTCACAGTCATGTGACCAGTGCCGGAGAGGACGGCTCAGCAGTGAAGAGAAGTCATGGGAAGAAGCTGTGGCGAGGTCTGCTACATGAGGAGAGGTAAGTGAAGGGAGAGGCAGAGCAATGTTGGGAGTTGTAGTTATTTAACTGGTACTGTATGTTATTTACACAGCAATGCATGTTGGAGGTGGCTGGGGCAGGATTATGTTATTTACATGGGACTGCATGTTGGAGGCTGCTGGGGAGGGGGTGATATTCTTTACGTGGGACTGTATATTGGAGGAGGCTGGAGAGATTGTGTGATGGTATTTACATGGTGGAGGTAGGGAAATAATGTTATTTACATGGGACTGTATGGTGGAGGGGCTGAGGAATTATAATTTCTGAGGACTGTAAATAGAGGAATATAGCTACAGGGGGCACTGCAGGGGTCATTATAAATATAGGAGGGACTTATACAGCCGCCTTATTTCTACTAAGAGCACTATGGGGGCCTTATTACTACTGAGGGGTCTGTAGAGAGCTTTATTACCACTGGGGGACAATCCTAGGCGTGCGCACGGGGTGTGCCTGGGCACACCCTAATCAAGCCTGATGGCCGGAGAATACTAATGAAGCACTTCCATTGTGGAAGCTCTCATTAGTACCAGAGAACCAGGAAGCTGTGAACGCTCTGTACTTACAGCTTCCTGGTCCTCGGCTGTCGGCTGTGCACAGCGTGAGGTGCTTTGTGACGTTGCGCTGTGCGCGCCAGTTCAGAGCACAGCCGACAACAGGAGGAAGAGGATCGCGGGCGGCGAGGAGCGGCGGCATCCAGGAGCAGAGAGGTAAGTGTTTTTTTATTTTATAAAAAAAAGAGGCTGCTGGGGGCATAATGGAGGCTAATGAGAGGCATAGGGGCTGATAATGGGGGCTAATGGCATAAAGGCTATATATATATATACGCGCGCGGTGTGTGTTTGTGCTTTAGGGTGCACACCTTAATGCAATAGGCTGCGCACGCTCCTATTGGCTGAGAGAAGTTGTCTGGACCGAATGGAGATGATGACAGAGAAGATCTACATCGGAGGAGACGTCACCTGGAGGCCCTGGATGTGAGCGGTATGCGCTGCTGTATAGTGAGTACAGGAAAATGTCTTTAGTGATTGTGTTTGCGGGAGGGGGGGGGTCATCGGTCAACTTAGAGAATTGGGCCATATGCATTGGGGCTTGGGCCCCGGATCTTTTGAGACCCTAGCAGCGCCCCTGTCTGCAGTATATATACAGTATACTGTCCCCTTCCGTGTCAATAACTTTACACAGTTTAGTGTCATCTGCAAAAATTGACATTTTACTGTGCAAGCCTTCTACAAGATCATTAACAAATATATTGAAGAGAATAGGGCCCAATACTGACCCCTGAGGTACCCCACTAGTGACAGTGACCCAATCTGAGTGTGTACCGTTAATAACCACCCTCTGTTTTCTATCACTGAGCCAGTTACTTACCCACATACAGACATTTTCTCCCAGTCCGAGCATTCTCATTTTATACACTAACCTTTTATGCGGTACAGTGTCAAATGCTTTGGAGAAGTCCAGATACACGACATCCATTGATTCGCCGCTGTCAAGTCTAGAACTTACCTCCTCATAGAAACTGATTAAATTAGTTTGACATGACCGATCCCTCATGAAGCCATGCTGATATGGCGTTATTTGCTTATTTCCGTTGAGATGCTCCAAGATAGGATCTCTCAGAAAACCTTCAAACAGTTTACCCACGACGGATGTTAAACTTACCGGCCTATAGTTTCCGGGCTCTGTTTTTGGACCCTGTTTGAATATTGCCACCACATTTGCTATGCGCCAATCCTGTGGGACATTCCCTGTCAGTATAGAGTCTGCAAATATCAGAAATAACGACCTGGCTATGACATTACTAAATTCCCTTAGTGTACATTCACACAACCATTTTTTATTTTTCCGCATCCGATCCGTTTCCGCATTTAGCGGAATACATGCGGATCCATTCATTTCTATGGTTGAATATAATGTGCGGACAACGTTCAGTATGTTGTCCGCATCCGTTGTTCCGTTTTTATGTTCCGCTAAAATATAAAACTTGTCCTACTATTGACCGCAGATCTTGGTCCGATGCCCCATTTAAGTCAATGGATCCGCAAAAATCGGAAGACATACGGAAACATTTCCGTATGTGTTCCAATATTTGCGGATCTGTTTCCGTTTTTTTATTTACATACATTATTGTAGGCTCTGCCCTCAGGGGTTGTGGCTTAAAATTCAAATCTACCTAGCCATAACGATTTGTGAGCCCCCTAAAATCAACATGCCTAGAATTGATGTGTCAAAACTCATAGGACCAGATTTATCACGACTCTGACAGCTCACTCCACTTTCACATATGGCTAAAGTCAGTTTTATGATTGGCCCTTTAAGACTGTAATAAATGTGGTTTGACAGTAGCAGTTTATCCGTCAGTAAGCAGCTTTACAAAAGTCGCACATCTTTACGAAAAAGTCGCACGTTTTTAAAAAAAAAGTCGCACGTTCTATTAAAAAGTCTCATAAGATAAGCATGGTCCTCACTGGAGTGAAATTGCGACTTTTTAAATAGTCCCAATAGTAAATCTGTCTAGAGATTAATTTACATAAGAAAACACGCCCACTTTCAGAAAACTGGCGAGCATAGTGCAGAGCAGAAAAAAGTCGCAAATTTGTGCGCAGTTTTAGCGTTTGGGACTTTCTTTGGGACTTTTTCACTGCATTATTCTGACCTGAGCTAATGATAAATCTGGCCCATAATTCATGAAAGGCCTGAAATCTGGAACTCCAGGCAAGATCTTTATCATGATCGTGTTCGAAAGGACCGGGCATGGGAAGAGGTGGCGCAGGAGCTGGTGCCAGATGATTGGGCGAAATGCAGATCGGACAAGCGTTCAGGAATTAGTAAGTATACATCATTTTTATATATTCATGTAATTTTAATCTGTGTATAAAATCTATAGTTATTATCAAGTCCCTGATTGCGATCTCTAGGGCAGTGTTCAGACGCCTGCACAAGAAATTATCATGGGCCTTGCAGACTTTAGTTTTTTGCAAAATCCTTTGATGCCCATCACCTTTTATATAAAGCATCTCTGCACATTTGCTAACTTTCCTGCGCCACTTTGCTCGGCCCTTGTTTATGTCTTGTGCCCACGTCTGCAAGGATGGAGCACTGACCTTGCAAAACTAATCAGGGGATGCTATGGGACTAGCTATGGTTCTGTCTGACATGAACCTTCTAGAAAATCATCACAGATGGCTTTCAGAAATGTTCATTGGGCTTTGCAAAATGACATTGCAGACTTTAGTTTTTTTTTAAATCCTTTGATGCCTATCACTTTTTACATTGGCTACTTTCCCACTTGCGGTAGGACGGATCCGACAGGCTGTTCACCATGTCGGATCTGTCCTTCCGCTATTTTGCCGGACCGCTGCTCTGTCCCTATTGACTATAATGGGGACGGGGGCGGAGCTCCGGGGCAGCACGGCGGTGCACGGCGAAAGCCGCAGGACTAAAAGTACTGCATATCCAACTTTATAGTCCAGCAGTTTTCGCCGTGCTGCGCTGGAGCTCCGCCCCCGTCCTTATTATAGTCAATAGGGACGGAGCGGCGGAAGGACGGATCCGACATGGTGAACAGCCTGTCGGATCCGTCCTGCCGCAAGTGTGAAAGTAGCCTAATACATCTCTGTGCATTTGCTAACTTTCCTGCGTCACTTTGCTCGGCCCTTGTTTATGTCTTGTGCCCACGTCTGCAAGGATGGAGCACAGTTTTCTATCCTTTGAAGATGTATGAAATAGAAGATGTCATTTAAATCTTGTAAAATGAGAAAATCATAAAAAATTTAAAATATTAATTTTTTTTTTTCTTTTTTCCAGTTAAACAATTGAAAACAAAATGGAATTCCTGTCGGTATCAATTCAGATGAGAATTTAATGCCAGCAAAGGGCATAGCGGCGATGGGAAGCCCAAGAAGAAGCCATACTTTTATACATAGGACTTACAGTTCCTGTTGCCTGTAATGGACCTGCGACTGTAAGTTTCCAGTAACTGAATGGAAACTGGGGAACATGGCGTGAGCAGTCCATCGTATCCTAACCTGGCATCCTGCTGAGAGTTTGAGCGCACAGCGTCATTGTTTTCTATGACGCTGCGGTACAGTAATACACTGATATAGATCATACGAGTGTATTACTGTACGGCTCACGAAGCGCGCGGCGTCATAGAAAACAATAAAACAACGTGCTGTCCTGCTCTCTGCAGGATCCCAGGTTGGAATACCACGGACCACTCACATCCGTGTCCAAAGGCCATGTGCGTTTGGCATAAAAATTGATGTTGATCTAATGTTGCCCTCTCAGCATAGATCATTACCATATGATAGTCTTCACTAGAGTAGCGTGATGACATATTATTTTATTCTATCTGACCCCATAGTAATGACCTCATTAGACAATAGTGAAACAGAGAAAAGGCTGCAGCGTTTACCAAGCGTCACGGCCTCGTCAAACAGCAGAATAGTGACGGTCGGGATAGATCTATCAAGAGCTATATTTTTTTAGACAAAATATTTACATGTAGTTTTCATCTATTTCAGGACTGTGGACAATCTGCAGGATGATGAAGCAGAGTCATCCTCCACAGACATTGAAGAGCCTGCAACACCACCAGCATCTTTTCAAGCCCCGGCTGGACCATCAGAGGCTGAGGAAAGGCCGGGTGATGAAAGCCACCAGGAGAATTCACCGCCACAGCCAACCAGGCGGCAAAGTACAAGAAGGAGGGAGGAAGTACGAGTCAACCTACATCGCAGATGTCCAGGAGAGATTTCATTGATTCCCAGGTCTTCGAATATTTAAATAAAAATAAAAGCGAGACCCGGAGGATAAAATCCTAAGAAGCCTGGCTCCAGGGTTATCTAGAATACCGTACCTCCAGACGGTCATACATTGGTCTTAAATGTGTTCTCATCGGTTTTGTATCTTTTCGAGGGGGATAATATGCCCCTTGACATGATTCAAATGATTGATAAAGAAAAATTGTGGCAAGCACATATCCGGTCACAAATAAGGCCACAAACGCCACCTGCGGAAAGTGTGGCACACTTTTCGGTTCCGGGCCCCACACATCCTGGCAGTTCTACAACAGCTCAAACTGTGTACAGGGGAACAGGTCCATACACTAGGGAGCTGTTTGATTTGTAATTGTTTTTTTTTGGGGGGTTTATATTTTCATAAAAAGTTAATTGAAATCTTCTATGTTGTGTCATTATTTATATTTATCTATAAAATTTATTTTGGACAACGGTTTTTATAAAGTGCCAGGGTCCTGTTCTTCTAGGGAGGCTCACACCGGTATTAGTGTACTCCTCACAATCTCATATACCCTCCAGTAGAAGTAATGGTGTAGGTTGCGGCTCTGGGTTAATCATTATATTATTAATATTTTAGTATTTAGTGAATGTGGAGAAGTAGTGTAGCCAATAGCCAATCCAGGGATATATGAAACCCGCTTTATTAAAAATAAAAGATTACTATTTTAGGAATATTCAATATATAGTAAGGGGCTTCACTTTACATAAAATGTTTATGTTTAAAAAATAATAATAATATTGGTTAATAGCCATGTGGTATTAGAGGGTATTTTTGTAATTTTGTAAAAATTTAACTCAAATTCATATTAAAATATTACATGATCTATATTGTTAGAAAAATTAAAAAAAGTGCATATAGGCCATGAATAGTTTAAATCAGGGCTTGACAAATTTCCTTGGAATCTAGGAGCCAGCTAAAAAAGTTAGGAGCCGTTTTTTTTTACCTTTTTATAAAGCCGTTTTTTTTCAGCGACAAAAATAACACCTCTTAAATTAACATATAAAGAAGTCTAGACCCAAACAACATGGGCATTGTTTATTATCAGTGTGCTTTGACGTCACTGTGTGTGTAATCCCTGCGCTGTGACGTCACTGTGTGTGTAATCCCTGCGCTGTGACGTCACTGTGTGTGTGTAATCCCTGCGCTGTGACGTCACTGTGTGTGTGTAATCCCTGCGCTGTGACGTCACTGTGTGTGTGTAATCCCTGCGCTGTGACGTCACTGTGTGTGTGTAATCCCTGCGCTGTGACGTCACTGTGTGTGTGTAATCCCTGCGCTGTGACATCACTGTGTGTGTGTAATCCCTGCGCTGTGACGTCACTGTGTGTGTGTAATCCCTGCGCTGTGACGTCACTGTGTGTGTGTAATCCCTGCGCTGTGACGTCACTGTGTGTGTGTAATCCCTGCGCTGTGACGTCACTGTGTGTGTGTAATCCCTGCGCTGTGACGTCACTGTGTGTGTGTAATCCCTGCGCTGTGACGTCACTGTGTGTGTGTAATCCCTGCGCTGTGACGTCACTGTGTGTGTGTAATCCCTGCGCTGTGACGTCACTGTGTGTGTGTAATCCCTGCGCTGTGACGTCACTGTGTGTGTGTAATCCCTGCGCTGTGACGTCACTGTGTGTGTGTAATCCCTGCGCTGTGACGTCACTGTGTGTGTAATCCCTGCGCTGTGACGTCACTGTGTGTGTAATCCCTGCGCTGTGACGTCACTGTGTGTGTAATCCCTGCGCTGTGACGTCACTGTGTGTGTAATCCCTGCGCTGTGACGTCACTGTGTGTGTAATCCCTGCGCTGTGACGTCACTGTGTGTGTAATCCCTGCGCTGTGACGTCACTGTGTGTGTAATCCCTGCGCTGTGACGTCACTGTGTGTGTAATCCCTGCGCTGTGACGTCACTGTGTGTGTAATCCCTGCGCTGTGACGTCACTGTGTGTGTAATCCCTGCGCTGTGACGTCACTGGTGTGTAATCCCTGCGCTGTGACGTCACTGTGTGTACAATCCCTGCGCTGTGACGTCACTGTGTGTACAATCCCTGCGCTGTGACGTCACTGCGTGTGTACAATCCCTGCGCTGTGACGTCACTGCGTGTGTACAATCCCTGCGCTGTGACGTCACTGCGTGTGTACAATCCCTGCGCTGTGACGTCACTGCGTGTGTACAATCCCTGCGCTGTGACGTCACTGCGTGTGTAATCCCTGCGCTGCAGCTGACTGAACTGAGATCCCTTCCCTTACCCATTCAAGACTCCTGAATGGGTAAATTATATGATAGCGTATCTAAATGTTCCTATACGGAGATATATTCTCTTCAGGAGACCAGGAAAGCTGGGTGACAGACAGCCTGTATACCACACAGCTCTCCTAGGAGCTGCCACCCGGCTTTCTGTGTGGTATACAGGCTGTCACCCAGCTTTCCTAGAAAGGGACAGAACTAAGAAGTGGCCGAATAGTAACTGCAGGGATGGAGGACGGTGCAGGAATGGCCACCAGTTGTGGCTAGCAGGAGCTCCGGCCTATTGACGGCAGCAGGTGTGCAGCTCCCCCCTGGGATCATGGCCGTAGCAGGCAGACATTACAAACTTAGTGCAGAGCGCCTCATTTACAGCAGCAGAGCCGGCCGGATTGTCTTACCTCCACTTGTCCGCGAGTGCAGCGCCGCTAACTGTGCTCCCGCTCTGCCTCCCCTGCACTAACTCCTCTCTCCCCGCCGAGGCTCTCTGACCGGCACACGTGCTCTGATGATAAATATCGGCCGGGCTCCTGTAACTGCCCTGGAGATGACGCACGCTGCGAGAGAGAGAGGCCAAACCACGATGCAGCCGAAAGCTAAGGGGTCCGGGCAGGGTGGCAGTCCGAGCCTGGGCGCGCCGCGCAAGTGATTAAAAAAAAAAAAAAAGGTTTCATTTTGCTAGCGGTCCTAACTCCTAACCCTCCAGTGTCTGCGCCCGGCTGCTGGGCCTATTTTCAAGCAGAGGCAAATACCCAGGCACCAGGGCAAAATTCCTAGTCGCCATGGCGACCTGGCGCCTGGGATTTGTCGAGCCCTGGTTTAAATAAATATTTATAACGCTAATATTACAAAAAGTACCCCAGCCCGCAAGCCCCCGTCAAGGGTCCACATTGTCTTGCAAGTCCCTAAACTATCTAAAAAAAATTAAAAAAGGGAACTAACTAAAAATTTTGGGGGAATTTTATTAATTTTAATACAGAGACCAGATCAAATCAACGACCACCACGGATGGCATCCATCTGCCACGGCAATGCACCCTCTGGACTGCAAAAGTAGTCCGCATAGCGTTCCCGAACAGCTAGTCCAGCTGTTCCAGGTCTTCCATGTCCGACTTGTTCAAAATTGACAGGTGTGGTAGTCAAGTTTTGAAGCTGTTCTGCATCCAAGGGAACATCGTGGATCCTGGTGAAATTGTGTAAAACGACACAAGCTTGTATCACCAGGGTGACATTTTCCGGATCCATTTGCATTGACGACATGAATACTCTCCACTTAGCAGAAAGTATACCAAATGCGCACTCGACATACCGACGGACACGAGTCAGTTGGTAATTGAATATGCGCTTTCGGTTGTCTAAATCGCGTGTGGGGAAGGGGCGCATCAGATTGGGTGATAATGCAAACCCTTCATCAGCAACAATTATAAATGGAACCGGGGGACCTGCTGATCCGGGTAGTGTTCTGGGCTCTGGTAGGGCTAACTGATTGGCGCGAAGTCGCTCACCTATTCTGGAGGCACAAAAGATGCGGGAGTCTGATGCACTTCCATAGGCCCCGATATCGACAATTACGAACCTGTAATTACTGTCAGCCAAGGCTAACAGCACCACAGAAAAGTACTGTTTGTAATTAAAGTACCGGGACCCTGAGTGAGGCGGCTTCTTAACACGTATGTGTTTGCCATCAAATGCCCCTACGCAGTTTGGAAATTGTGCAGAATTTAGAAAACCCTCGACGGTACGTAGCCAATCTACCGCCTCCCTGTAGAAACGCTCTTTTGAATGATAATTGGAAGGTTATTACTTTGTGGTCACTATTTCCCAGGTGTCCCCCAACCTGCACGTCTGTTGTTCTGTCAGGTCTATTGGTTAATACTAAGTCCAGTATGGCCGTCCCTCTAGTCGGGTCCTGAACCAGTTGGGAAAGGTAATTGTCTTTGGTTATTGCCAAGAACCTGTTTCCTTTATGAGATGTACAGGATTCAGATTCCCAGTCTATATCGGGGTAGTTGAAGTCCCCCATAATAACCACCTTGTTATGATTTGCCACCTCGTCTATCTCGTTTAGTAGTAGATTTTCTGTGGACTCTGGTACATTAGGAGGTTTATAATAAACCTATTAGTAATTTATTATTGTTTTTGCCTCTATGTATCTCTACCCACAGTGACTCCACATCAGGGGCGGACTGACAACTCAAGCCACACCCACATATCACTCAAGCCCCACCCACATATCGCGCCGGCTCCAGGCTCATGTGGGCCTCCCTATACAATGATAATTCTGTGAGTACAGATAATATAGTAGATATCCCCTGCAGTCCTATGTAACAACACAGATAACACAGTAATGGCTGTTAGTGTTACCTGCAGTCCTATGTAAAAACACAGATAACACTAGTCCTGATAATGTGTTAGTGTTACCTGCAGTCCTATGTAAAAACACAGATAACACTAGTCCTGATAATGTGGCAGTGTTACCTGCAGTCCTATGGAAAACCACAGATAACACTAGTCCTGATAATGTGGTAGTGTTACCTATGTCCTTAGTGTGCCTCCCTGTGTCTCTCCCACGGACTCCATGCTGGCGGTGCTGCCTCCTCTTCCATCTTCTTCTTCTTGCCCCGCACAGAACGTCCTTCTGCGTCAAGACATAGGAACACTGTGGGCATGGTGATTATGATAGACACAGGGAGAGACACACAGGGACAGACACACAGGGACAGACAGACACACAGGGACAGACACACACAGGGACAGACAGACACATAGGGACAGACAGACACACAGGGACAGACATACAAGGACAGACAGACACACAGGGACAGAGACACACACACACAGGGACAGACAGACAGACACACACACACACAGACAGACACACAGCTAGGCCTCACCACACTCCAGCCAGGCTCCTCTCCGTACAGGAACACACAGGGTCACTAGTGGGGTGACAGGAGGAGGGGGGAACAGGGTCACTAGTGGGGTGACAGGAGGAGGGGGGAACAGGGTCACTAGTGGGTGACAGGAGGAGGGGGGAACAGGGTCACTAGTGGGGTGACAGGAGGAGGGGGGAACAGGGTCACTAGTGGGTGACAGGAGGAGGGGGGAGCAGGGTCACTAGTGGGGTGACAGGAGGAGGGGGGAGCAGGGTCACTAGTGAGGTGACAGGAGGAGGGGGAGCAGGGTCACTAGTGAGGTGACAGGAGGAGGGGGAGCAGGGTCACTAGTGGGGGGGAGCAGGGTCACTAGTGGGGTGACAGGAGGAGGGGGAGCAGGGTCACTAGTGGGGTGACAGGAGGAGGGGGAGCAGGGTCACTAGTGGGGTGACAGGAGGAGGGGGCAGGGTCACTAGTGGGGTGACAGGAGGAGGGGGGGAACAGGGTCACTAGTGGGTGACAGGAGGGAGGGGGGAGCAGGGTCACTAGTGGGGTGACAGGAGGAGGGGGGAGCAGGGTCACTAGTGAGGTGACAGGAGGAGGGGGGAGCAGGGTCACTAGTGGGGTGACAGGAGAAGGGGGAGCAGGGTCACTAGTGGGGGGGAGCAGGGTCACTAGTGGGGTGACAGGAGGAGGGGGAGCAGGGTCACTAGTGAGGTGACAGGAGGAGGGGGAGCAGGGTCACTAGTGGGGTGACAGGAGAAGGGGGAGCAGGGTCACTAGTGGGGGGGAGCAGGGTCACTAGTGGGGTGACAGGAGGAGGGGGGAGCAGGGTCACTAGTGAGGTGACAGGAGGGAGGGGGAGCAGGGTCACTAGTGAGGTGACAGGAGGAGGGGGAGCAGGGTCACTAGTGGGGTGACAGGAGGAAGGGGGAGCAGGGTCACTAGTGAGGTGACAGGAGGAGGGGGGAGCAGGGTCACTAGTGAGGTGACAGGAGGAGGGGGAGCAGAGTCACTAGTGGGTGACAGGAGGAGGGGGGAGCAGGGTCACTAGTGGGTGACAGGAGGAGGGGGGAGCAGGGTCACTAGTGGGGTGACAGGAGGAGCGGGAGACAGGGTCACAAGTGGGGTGACAGGAGGAGGGGGGAGCAGGGTCACTAGTGGGTGACAGGAGGAGGGGGGAAGCAGGGTCACTAGTGGGTGACAGGAGGAGGGGGGAGCAGGGTCACTAGTGGGGTGACAGGAGGAGGGGGGAGCAGGGTCACTAGTGGGGTGACAGGAGGAGGGGGGGCAGGGTCACTAGTGGGGTGACAGGAGGAGGGGGGAGCTGGGTCACTAGTGGGGTGACAGGAGGAGGGGGGAGCAGGGTCACTAGTGGGGTGACAGGAGGAGGGGGAGCAGAGTCACTAGTGGGGTGACAGGAGGAGGGGGAGCAGGGTCACTAGTGGGTGACAGGAGGAGGGGGGAGCAGGGTCACTAGTGGGGTGACAGGAGGAGGGGGGGGCAGGGTCACTAGTGGGGTGACAGGAGGAGGGGGAGCAGAATCACTAGTGGGGTGACAGGAGGAGGGGGGAGCAGGGTCACTAGTGGGGTGACAGGAGGAGGGGGGAGCAGGGTCACTAGTGGGGTGACAGGAGGAGGAGCAGAGTCACTAGTGGGGTGACAGGAGGAGGGGGGGAGCAGGGTCACTAGTGGGGTGACAGGAGGAGGGGGAGCAGGGTCACTAGTGGGGTGACAGGAGGAGGGGGAGCAGGGTCA